>NC_143173.1:26099660-26404143 GCF_047325235.1 Durio zibethinus
GAGGGTTCCGAAATGTAAGGCAGAAGCAGAGGTGTGAAATTTTTTCTCTTTTTATAGGTGTTTGCCGCACTTTCTATCTCTAGATTTTATGTTTTGGTTTCTCTGTGTTTTTTTTTTTTTTTTTTTTTCTCTCAGTTTATAAAGCATGACGATTGTCGATTGGGAAATGGGGACATGTTTTTATGGGGATGTTTTTTTTCGTCCGAAGCATGGTCGGTTCGGTTTTCTTTTTTTCAATCATTGTTACGTTGAGTTATTTGGTTGAACTTAGCAAAATGTCCTCCATTTTATCATTTTTAGAAGGATTTTTATTTCTTGCATATAAACGTTCATTTGAATATGCTGATTTTAATAACATTGAAAATAATAATGATTGTAAGATCAATTTTTGTAATAATAAAAATATATGTTTTGATGTAAATACGATAACAATAAAATAAATTATAATAAAAATAATAATCATTAAAAATCCTATGCATATTATTGAATATTAAAATAATAATTAAAATTATTTGAAATTTAATATATAATATTTATAATAATTACAAATGATATTTAAATAAATTAATTTTAAACATATATAAAATAACAAAATAAACATATTTAAATTAAAAAATTATGTTAGAATGCTTTAGAAAAAAAAAAGTACAACGGGGATTATGATTCAAAAGTTTCCACTGGATCCTAAGATTTCCCATTAATCTTGGAATATGCGATATAAAACTAGAGAAATAGAGACATTACATATTTTATCCAAATGAAATTACAATGCAATTTAAGGACAAAAACGTGTCAAATTGCATTGCATTGATGTAGCTGCCTATTCCAAAAGGGGCCTAAACATATTGGATGGCCATTTTTTTTTATTGTATATTACTCCATCCGTCCAATTATATTTTTTTCTTTACTAATTTCTTTTACTAAAAATAAATTTCCAATTTCTTTTCTTTTTCTAAAATTAAGGTGAATGAATGCCAAAAGAAAAAAAATCATGCAATTTGAGAAAATTTTGCCAAATTTAATCCTCCAATAAAGAGAAGAGAAAAAAAAAAAAAAACCCTTAGATGGTGAAAAATAAACAAACAAAAAGAGGGTCCAAATACTTCAAAGTGAAGTCCAAGCTATTCTCTAAAAAGAACATGCAAAAAGAGGAATTTAAATAAAAAAAAAGAAGATTCTTTTTATCAAACCATCAAAAGGTCTGAAAAAATTATTGCTTTGACAACAAATTTAGGATCACTTTGCAAAGGTAGAGTCAACTTTACTATATTGTAAAAGAAAGCCTTTCTCAAGTACAATGAAAAAATGTTTACATGTTCACATTATTCTTTTGGAAATTTTTTTTAAGATAATCCTTTTGGAAAGTTAATACTCTAACAAGATCTTTTTTTTTTTATTGGAGAATTTAAGTAATATTTTCTTCATTTTTTCACTTTTAATCAAATTAATCTAATTTAACACTTAAAAAATAAAAACCCATCAAAATATTATAACAAAAATCCTTTTGATAATATGATTTAATTAATTAATTAATGCTTTTGACACCATGTGCTTTATCTTATTTTGTGCCAAACCATGTTAAAATATCATAATACACTTTGTTGAATCCCTAAGCAATAATTTAATTTTTCTAAACCGAAACTTAATTAATTTATACAATCACCTTAAAGAAATGACAACATCTAATAAATTTGATATTTAAATTATAACATTTACAATACATTCTTTTATTTTAATATTGTGATATCTTATATAAATCTTTTTTTCAAATTATTATTAATCATTAAATTTTTTTTTTGTTTTTCTATTATTTTTTTGTTCGAGTTTAAGGAACTAATTTGGAACTTAAACAATTATATTTAATAAGTTTAAATTTTAAAATTTAACATTTATAATATATTCTCTTCTTTTTATATTCCATATTTTTTGTACTAAAATGTTTTTTTTTTAAATTATTATGAATCATTTAATTCTCTTTCCATTTTTTTTTTCGAACTCAACGAACTAAATTTCAAAAAAGTTAATTTGTTAATGTGAACAATGAAACTAAACTATCTCCGTACTACCAACTTGGGTCCCTAAAACTTACAATTTGTCAACCTAATTAGAAGAAGTAATCTCAGATTAACAAGCAACTAAACATCACCATGTGAAAACAATTGCAGATAGAGACAGTGACGTCGGTTTCGACGGTGACTTTTTTTTTGTCTTTTAGCATAAACTGACAAAGCAAGCCAACAGTCCCATGTATGTATAAAACTCTTGTTTTGGTACACTCGTGCTGGTAAGTACTCTAGCATCTATGAGTTGAATTTTTCATCTTTTCAAATTTTGTGATGATTCATCATTTTCGCCGTGGAAATAGGGAAGTCAAAAACTCCCTAAATCGTTTGATTTTGATTCGATTCGATCATTTATGATTAATTTTTTTAATTTTTAAAAATTAGGTATCAGATAAAGTAAGATTGGATAGGATAAAAAATTTTCGAGTTCAGGTTAGGTTTTAGACAAACCTGATCTTATCCGATCTGATATATATAAAAAAATTATTTTTTTTAATTTTATATTTAATTTATATATATATTTTATATATATTTAATTTTATATTTATATTTAAAATAATATTTTATTAATTTTGAGTCGAATTAGGTCAAATTTGATTTTATATAATGTCGGATCGAGTCGGATTTGGGTATTAAAAATAAAAAAATTTATCGGGTCAAGTACATGTTCGAGTATTATATATTTAAAATCTAGTCGAGTTCGAGGCGAACAAAAACCTGACCCGTCCCGACCCGTTGCCATCACTACGTGCAAAAGGAATGTCTTTGTACAGAACTTGATATTAACGCCCAAATCAAGTGGCTTATACATCGAATTCTTGTAGATTTAGTTTAAATTAGATTTGATAATTTATATATTTATATTATATAAAATATTAATAATTTATATATTTATTTTATATTTTATATAAAAAATTATGTATTATTATTTATATTAATAAAAAAATATAAAATTTTTTTTATTTTATTAAATTTATTTATAATTTTTTATAAAATTTTAAATTATATATTTTTATATTTTTATTCATATTATTTTTATATCGTATCATAGTATTATGTTTAAGATTATCAAATCTAATTAAAATATTGATTAGACAATTAAACTTATTAATATCATTTTTATTTTTTTATGTATAAAATAAGTATTATTTATTATTAAACTTAAATATTCAAGTGCATATCATTAATATTATTAAAAGTTTTATATGCGTTTTGCTTTTAATACTATTTTTCATTAGTACTCGTAAGTAATGAATTTTAATATTATATTTTTATAATATTTATAATCTAACAATAAAAAATTTGATTTATTTTTTCCCAAAACACAAACTCCCCTAGATGAATTATCTTGAAAAAATACTAATTGCAAAGGGCAATTTGGGAACTCAATGTAAAAAATTCGTACCGAAATGACGGTCTCGGTTCTTTGAAACTCTAAAAATCCCACACACTGCATTTATTTTACAAAGTCTACTTTTAAAAGTGGAAAAGACACGTGGCACTTTTCTCACTCTTTGCGTCTTTCATAGTACAATCTTTTCGTCGGGCCACTGACTGCGTTTCATCATCTTCTATTTTTTATCCTTTATTTTATTCCAGCCAGCTATGATTAGATGCATTTGGAGTTACGATAAATCATGAACTGATAATCCCAGAGACGATTGCTTTTCTTTCTTTTAATCGTGATGTGATCCGACGATTTTGATTTGGATTTGGATTGGCAAAATAGTATGATAGATTGCGACGTATGTGATGCGAGCTCAAAAGTGCGGTGGCAATCAAGCGCGAAAGAGACCAAAACAATTAGTTTTCAACGCGGCGGGAATCCACAGGCAGTGTGAAAAGTTCGCATGTCGTGTCATGTCTGTCCTTTGGAGTTGTTTCATCTTTTGTTTGCTTTGTCCGTTGCGTTAATAACTTTATTAATTTCTTATTGAAATTTACTGACGTTATTGAAAATTCCTTCAAATTATTCAAAAATTAAAATGATGTTACTTCTTTACTTCAGCTTTTGCCTTTATTATAAAAGAAAAATTAAATTTATTTATTTGTTTTTTTAGTTTTCAACTTAAATATGATGGTGTATATATAATATAGTTGTCAAAAAGATTTTGATAGATCAATATAAACCGACCTTAAATCTAGTGATACAAAAAATAAAGTTTTAATGAATTGAGATCTATATCACTTATATATATTTTTTACAATACTTAATTAATCAATCAAAATTAAAAATTATGAAAGAATTTATCACTTAAAAACATGGGTTTTATCTAATTTTTTAATAAGTCTTACATAATGCTAAATTATGATTGATTAATTATATTATAATAATTATAAGTGATATGTTTCAAATGAATGTCTATTAAATTGAATTTTAAAATTAAAAATTAAATAGCCTTTCAACTAATTGAGAAAATGTATAAATGTGCTAGAAAATCAGAGAGAAAACTGAAACGAGACAATGGGACTTCACTCTCACATGCCAAAGTATTCCAGCCTTGTAAAGCCAAGGTGGAAGGTTGGAGAGGATCAAAAGGGAATCTGATTTGATGAGAAAGTATGGAAAATAATAGATAAATGGAATAATAAGGTATAAAATAGACAATTGTTCAGTGCATGTGTATCACGATAATGATCAGATTTCATTTTATTCCCACTGTCATAATACCAAATCTTAACGTGTCATAACTCATTAACATTATTCTGTTATGCAAAAAATGTAGATAACATTCGATGGTTGAGACATTGCTGAGGTGTTGATTGCGTGTTCATTAGATAGATAATTCATATAATTGTGTTATGTTATTTTGTATTAATTATTAAAAATTAATGATTCTTGATTAAATAAAATAATAAATTATTTTAATAATAAATCATCTTATAATTAAATTATTATAATAATTTTAAAAATGATATCACAGATTAACAGATAATAAATCAAGTTGGGTCCATGCGCTATTACTTTTTACTCGATAAGAACGAAAATCAAGGAATTGTCTGTTCATTTCTGGGTCCAAAACCAGTGAATATCGGGTCAGGGGTGGCCCAAGACAATGGGTACTCAAATGCCTAATGGCTAGCCCAAAACCCAAAAGAAATCCCACCTGCACCTCACGTGACCACCAAAAAAGTATTCGCCCACCCGCACCGTAATATTTCCCGTCCTAGATAAAATTCCTCTTTCGCTAGGGTTTTTGTTCCTCGCAGACAAAGCAGCGGTGGAGGCTTCTTCGAATCGAAAATGGTGAAAGGTCGCCAAGGAGAGCGCGTCAGGTCTTAATCTCTGAAATCCCAAAATTATTTTTCATTCCTCTTTTCCATTTGGTCTTTAATTTTTCTGTTTAATAGGCTTTACGTTCGTGGAACCATTTTGGGCTACAAGAGGTAACGGCAAAATTTCCCTTTTGGTCTGTTGAGCTGGTAAGGGAGTGCTTGGATTGGTGTTTAAAAAATCCGCTTTTGGTTTGGTGTGGTTTTGTTAAAGGTCGAAGTCGAACCAGTATCCGAACACGTCTCTGATTCAGATCGAAGGTGTGAACACGAAAGAGGAAGTAGGATGGTACTGTGGGAAGCGAATGGCGTACATTTACAAGGCCAAAGTGAAGAAGAATGGGTCTCGTTATCGTTGCATTTGGGGTAAAGTAACAAGGCCTCATGGTAACAGTGGCATTGTTCGTGCTAAGTTCAAGTCCAACCTCCCTCCCAAATCCATGGTAATTAACCAATTGTAATCAGCTAATTACTCATCAGCTTCTTTGTATCAGATTTGTTTGGTTTTGGTTTTGCTGATTTGGGTTTCTTGTTTTGGTTGAATAGGGTGATAAAGTGAGAGTTTTCATGTATCCTAGCAACATTTGAGGTAATTTGAAACGATTCTTTCACTCCCCTGACTGTTATTCTATTTAACAGCATTTTCCATTTTATGTGTAGTTGAGAAGTCATTCTAATATGATAACATTATACTCAAGTGATGCTCATTTCTGGATTCTTAAACTGTTGTGGATAGCTTCCTGTATGTAGATGATGAAATAAGTTTTGAAATTTGTCTTGGATTTTCCATGATTAAAGTAGTGATAGTGAAACTTGGAATGGTTATGGAAAATTCTGCTAAATTATAGTTACAATTTGTACTTCCTCTTGATCTTGTCGATTGATTAGTTCATTATCTCATGCTATAATGAATTTATATGCTGGTCATAGTAGGATGGAAATCAATTTTGCATACATTTTCCTATTAGAGTTCATGTTATATGCACATTAATTTTATATATCTATATATATTTTTTGTCTTGCAGTGGGATGATGTAGATGAAGGATAGGCATTGCAAGTGGATAGGCTTAGTAGGGATTGAATCTCAATTTAGAGTTAAATTTTGGTCTTTTTGTATTTGAGAGCTCAATGATTTTTTTCAAAACTTACAATATTTCTTATGCTAATGATTATTGTTAGTTCTAAAAGTGGAATCTTTGTTGATCTACTATCCTTATTTTGAAACATGAAAATCTTGCTCTATTGCTTTTTGGAGCTTTGTTATTATAGCAATGTATTTAAATAAAATGAATGAATGTTTTCACTTTGATCATGATCTAATTGTAGCTAGAAAAGAGATTTTAGTGTATTTTCCTTGGTAGTTGTTGTCAAGGATTTGGTTCCACTAGAGTTATATCTAAATTTCAATTGAAATTCATTTATTAATAAAAAAGAAATCTTATTATGAGAAAAAAATTCCAATCTTGTTTTTGTGAGGTTATGACAATAGCATGGTAACAATATGTTAATCTGAAAAAAAATAAATAACAGAAAATTATAAATTTAAATCTTACATTAATTTTTGATTGAATATTTAAAAAATAAAACCTTCACTTCTTTTAATTAATAAAACTTATTATCAATCACTTAGAGTTGTTCATGGACTGGGTTTGGATCTAGCTTATGATTGATATTAGTAATTTATATATTTGTTTAATCTTGGTTCAATTTCATATTTTGGGTTTTAAAATTTTTTAAAGTTCGATCCAAATTGAAAAAAAAAAAATAGTAAATCCATCATTAAACCTGATTTATATAAAAAAATTAAAATTTTTTAAAAAGAAATAAAAATAAAAATTCACATATATAGTTATATAATTTTAATATTTTAATTATATATTTTATTAAGGTTTGTTAGGGTCGGCTCAAGTTTTAATTTTTTTAAATTTAAGTTTAAAAATTATATTCAAATTCATTTAATAAATTTTAATTTTTTATTCAAATTAAAATTTTATGCTTGTCTGAATTTATATTCTTGTTTAAGCTTGGTTTAATTCGATATTTCGGATTTTAAAATTTTTTTTAAATTAGGCTCAAATTAAAAAATAAATTGTAAGTTTATTTATTAAATTTAATTTATATAATAAAAAAAATTAATATATATAATTATATAATTATAATATTTTAATTATATATTTTATTTGAATCTTACAGGATCGGCTTAAGTTTTAACTTTTTTGTTTAAGATTCAATTCAAAATTTAAACAAATTTTAATTGTTTTGTTTAGTACTCAATCTAAAATTTAAAATATAAAGGAATTTAGAAATTATGTTCAAATTCATTTAATAAATTTTTTTTTTTTAATTCTTGCAAAACTTGGACGATGGGCGAATAGCTCAGCTTTTGAAAAAAGTCTACCATCACCTTTGTATCGTGAAATTTTTTCAATCAAATATAAAAGAAAAAAAAAGAAAAAGTCTTTTTATCCACTACTCCAATTCCAAATGGCTTTCATTGATTGGCCAAAAAATTTAGAAATGCTAATAGATAAAAGGCTAAAAAGCCCAATAAAGAAGACAGGCCTTAATCCAGGAGCCCAAAAAAAGCGTTTTACGTATAAGACCAAACTGCAATTTCACAAGTTTCATTAATTGAGAGCCGTGCGAAATTTGATTCGATTGTCCCTTAAAAAAAAAAAGGAAAAGAAATTTGGTTCGATTTTGATTTCGTGGAATAGTCGAAGAAACAAGAGGAAAAAAGATGCTTCAAATCCGATTAAGCAAGGGCCCATCCTCCGACGCTGGCAGCACCGTGAAGCCCTTGCCAGTGGAAACGGTGACGGTAGCGTGCCCCGACCACCTCGTTCTCGCCGACCTTCCCGTTGCCAAGAGCATTGGCTCCGCCACCTCCTCCTCGCTCGTGAAGACAATTGGTCGGAGGTCCCGTCGCCAGCTTGGCGAGCGAGTCCACTTCTGCGTTCGCTGCGATTTTCCGATAGCGATCTACGGCCGCTTGGTACTTTTTAATAATTATTACTATGTTTATTTAGCTTTGAATTAAAATCAATTAATTTGTGAAAGAGTAGAGTAATACTAACTAATGAATAGATAATAGTTTCCTTGCTTGGTATAGACTATTGAATATTAGGTTCGCTTTTAAGCGAAAACTTGAAACTTTAGGGTTTTGATTGTTGGCTAAGGGTTGCAATTGTGCAAAAGTTGTTGCTAGGAGTTCTTTCGTATATTGGTATTTGTTTTATGTATTTGAAAATGTCTATGTTTTTTTCTTTTGGTTGCAGAGTCCTTGTGAGCATTCCTTCTGCCTGGATTGTGCAAGGAGTGATTCAATTTGCTACCTGTAAGTGATCACTTCTTAATTCTTTAATGCAAAATTGTGTTTAAAGATTCGTAGAATTTCATAGCTATTTTATCCATTTGTTTTCTTGAATGGTTCATGAGTAATCACAGCCATGATCAAATAGTTTAGGGGCGTTTCTTGTCTTTTTTGCTTTTTCCCTGATACTCTGGTGTTTGTTTGTTTTCTTGTGGAAAAGTCAGATTCTACCTGATTCATGAACTAATTTTTAGTTAGTTTAAACACAAGTAACTTGACATTGACAAAAATTATTGTTTCTTATTTTTTGCACAGGTGTGATGAACGTATACAGAAGATTCAGACAATCAAGATAATGGAGGGGATCTTCATCTGTGCAGCCCCTCACTGTCTTAAGTCGTTTTTGAAGAAGACCGAATTTGAATCTCATATCCATGAGAGCCATGCTGACCTTTTACAGCCTAACGCAGAGAAGGAAGGTGGTAAAGAATCAGAGGTTCAGAGTGCTAAACAACCTACAGGTTCAGGTTCCACTGTTCTAGGTCCTTCAAGGCATGCCATTTCTCCTGGCTCAAACCCCCAGCTCCATGATACTGAAGACAAAGCTTATTGGCAGCAGCCCAGAGAACAACTGCCTCCAAGGCCAATGATGCAGCCGAAGGGGCCGCCAGTATTTGGCCAAGTTCACAATTATCCATTAGAACCCCAACCAGACAATAACCATCCCCCAGGCTTTGACAGACCTGGCCCTCACAACCACTTCCAACAAGGTTTTGACAGGCCGGGCACCCCACAACCAGAATCTAGCCAGTTTTCTGACAAGCAGCAGGGACTTTTATCTGAGAACCAGTTTTCAGAATACCCCTCTATGCATTCTACGCAACCACCAAACTTTGTTATGCCAATGAATTCGAACCCTATGTTAACTCCATATGGCATTCCTCCATTTCCATCCGATGGAGCTCAACCATTTTATGGTGCTCCATATGAGATGGCCAGGCCGAGTTCAGCACCAGATTTTGGTTCTGAACAGGGGTCATTGTTGGGTTTCCCACCGGGTCCAGCTGGGGGGGTAAATTATCCAGTAGCTTATCCTCAGCCGTGGAATGGAGGGCAACCTGGAGTCCACTTTGAATCTATGCCAGCTGGTCACATGACGGGGGAGGGTTTTGCAAATTATCAAGGCGATTATGGGCGAAATCCTGGAGGTTTACCAATGATTCCTCCCCCGGCATCAGCCAACAAAGTGATGGAAGCTGTCCAAGGTACTGGTGCCATAGACCCTAGGGATGGCGAAGGTATGTTGGCACCACAGCCCATGCAAGTTCCGCCACCACCTCCACCACTTCTGCATCATATGTCACAACTTAAACGAGGCAAGTTCCACTCTGGTGATATGGGTCGTGGTGGCCAAGGGTTTGGGTGGCAACATGAGAACCATGATGGCTTTGCAGGTAGCCAGGACTAGAAATTGTTTGTTTTTTTTGCTGTTAAAATGTGATCTTCTTTCCTTTTGGGTCTTTGATTAAGCTTTGTAATGGGCCGCCCATATCTTAATTTCTTAAGAGCATTCTGCTCCCTGTTATATCATTTAGATTTAATTTGCAAATTTATGATTTCCTTTAGGTTCTTCAATGGAATTTTCTATATAATATTCAACTGTTAACAGAAATATCCTTTTCTCCACTGCCTCTCTTTTGGTTCAGATCGGATTATTCAAGTTTTGAGCCATTGAAAGAGTAAAGGATTATCATGACAGGCCAACCTGCCTACATTAACTAGTATAACATGTCTGAAAAAGTAAAAACTATATTTCCTTGTTTAGATGTTCCTTAACTATTCATTTCACTAAAAATAATTTCATTGAGTGGTAACTTCCATAGGATCTGGTCAAAACCTAATGAACTCACACGCCGGAAACAATAAATCAGAGAGGAAATGCATTTCTACACATCCCTGATGCTCAACAAGAAACGCTGGTATTCGCAAACAGAAAAGAAGAAAACTTAAGAAGAAACAAAGGAAATCAGCTTAACTTCTGCATCTCCAAAATCCATTTCCGGATTCTGTTCGCAAACGTGGAATCAAATTCCACATACAACTGCTGCATTTTCCCACACCCATTTATGACATATGAATCAATATAGTCTTCGTATCTCTCGTAGAGTGCTGGAACTGTGAGAATAACAACAAGGCCTGTCAGAAGGAAAATGGATAAACAGTTATGGTACTGGAATCTGAGATTCGTACACTCAAAATATCTCTAGAATTATAAACACTAAGAGAAACAATGCATGTACCATGAAATTCTTCTTTACTTTCCTATTGGGACTCGAAAGTAGTCTGAGAAAGGTAGTCTTAAAATCTATCCCCTCCCCCCCCTGTTGTAGATGATGATGATGATAACAAATTGGAATTGAAACTTACTGGTGTAACCCAAAGTAAGGAAATCAGTCAAGCCACCAATAACAGAAATCAGCAACAAGTATGTAGCAACCTTGAAGAACAACCTTGCATTTTTGCCCAATGCAATATCCTGAGAGACTGAGAGCAAATCATTTACATGGGTTCGGATGAAAGCTCCCACTTCATTTACCATTTCTTCTGATAGATACAATTCCGGAAGAGGTGGAGCAGGTCTATTTTAAAACAACAATAAGTAAACTTCATTAATTACCGGTTTAAGTAAACTATATCTGAGTTTGAGTAGCAAACTGCATTAATTACCGGTTAAGAATTGCAGCAGATTTGGCCCAGAGAAATAGAATGACAATGAGAAGGAGGAGAACGCTAGAGACAAGTGACAACAGAGTGTAGCCAGATTTCTCAAATACCACCCAAACAGTCAGAGTAACCATCAAGATCCCCATAGTCAAATTCCCTCGCCTCCACAACATCACATCTGCTACTGTTCAAAGCAAAAACAATCATCAACCTTTTTGATGTGCATAAACTCTAAAACTAACCGGTAAATGACATTAGATCAAGGATTGTCATTCACTGTATTAAAGAAGAAGTCTCATATACCATCAAGCAACATCTTTGATCCAAAAGATGTAAAGCAGAAGTTACAGAAAGGATCAGGGAAGATCCACTTCACAGTGAAAGAACTACAAAACTAATGAAGTTCTATGGGGATTCCATCTAGCTTATCAAAATGAATTCAAATTAAAAACCCAATACTGAAAAAGTAAGATACTTTACCTAAACCTCCCCCAAGGATCTCATGAACGGTTCTCTGTCTGTTAAACAATCGATTAGGTAAACCCATTTATAAAAAACTGGAAGTAGACCCTTTAGTTGAATCAAATATCATCAGATCTTTTAAACCCAAAATATAGATGGTTTTGAGATGATCATCAGGCTTCAGAGGAAAAAAAGATATAAAAGCAACAGGTTTCTTAAACTTTTATCAATGTCCTTGGAATTACATGGGGATAGCTGTTGAAAGCAAGGTTGGTGGCCACAGATTCCAGCCTAAAAGCGTCATCCCACTCATTCCTTTTCCAAATTTTCTTCTTTTTGTTTTTCTTTCAAATTCCAAATATTATCCACCCAACAGATTCTCATGTGCCTTGTTTCCTACGATGTTAGAAGTTTTAAGGTTAGACCTGTTGTTTGACGAGGTTGTCCTAAAATGCAACATAGTAAATGAACTATAATACATACTTTACAGTTCATAGTAAAATTTAGTGCTCTCAGGGTTTGGATTGGTGGGGTATTTTGGAATTCAGCAAGGTTATTATCGTACTCGAGTTGGCCAGCTGGATGTTCTACACCATGTTTCACGAGCAGGCAATGTTGTAGAAAGACGGCACATTTCGGGGAAAACGAAGGTCGTCGTCATTCATAACAGAAAATAGCCACTTCCTGACCTCGGTTTTGGCTTTTGTCTGAAAACGACCAAAGCGTTCAAAACGGTCAAGGGAAATGTTATCTAACAGAACCGATTTTAAAACTGCCTGTTATGTGATGTGTTGGCAAGGCACAGTTAAAACATGGAGGCATAAACCAACAATGCCCCAAAAGAAACTAAAGGAACCATGGCTGAAACCCTGAAGCAGAGATAATCTATAGACTATCAGCAAAACTACGAGGATTTATCTCAGAAAAGTTGCATTTTACAATGTTAAATTTCGACATGAAAACGTGTAATGAATGTATATACTGCACAATGCATCAACCTCGCGCCAAAGATGTTTGTTCAAACCATCTAAAATCTGACGTGAATCATTGTCACTAGCCCAGCAAATACATATAAAAAGAATATTTCTTATGCAGTTTTTTTCCTGGTTATTTTTATTTTGAGTTTTAGGAGTGCTAGCCTCAGCACTGGCTGTAGCTGGGGAAGAATCCATCAGACTGGCAGCGATTGCAGCCTTCGAATCCTCATCTTCCATATCTGAAAGCATTTGCATGTCTGTCTCATCCAATGAAAGCAACCCCTCAGGATGCTGTTGAGCCATATTTTTTCTCTGGGGGCCCTCTTTTGGGAAAAAGTGGAGGTTGAAATGCAAGCTTTGTCATGTTTAAATAAGAAGGCATGGGAATGAATTCTGACTTTGGATTTCAGTACCAAATGCATTAGTATCAAACTTAGATCACAATCGATGTTCAAACAGTAACCACCGGCCAAACATTTAAGAAATTTCAGAGTTCAAACAAATTTTCCTCCTCGTAAAAAGTTATTTAGGAGGAGAATCAACTGGCTAAACCAATTGGTGAAATTGATATGAACCTGGAAACATAGAGCAAGAGCAAGAAAGAGAGAGTGACATGGTACATCTTCCATGAATAAAGATACAAAAATGTGTTGAGAACACCCCACTCTGTTCTGTTAATCATATTCTATTGGTAAGATTCAGTGTTTTAATCTGTTCATTTGTAGCAAATTCTCTCAGACAAGTAGATCGTAATGGTTTCTACCGCTATAAAGGAGCCTCACAACTTTCCTCGGTTTTCCTTTTCTGGAGCCCTTGCGGAACTCAGCTCCATATTCTGCAATGGGAATAAAACCTGAGCCCCAACCAGCCTTTCTATGCTGCAATATTGTAAACACAAAATAAATATATTAATGCAGCATCAAACTGAGAGGATAAAAAGGTCAAGTGCATGTACACACAATCATCACAATCATGTGGAGAAAGTCAGGCTGATGCATGTACATACGTAATGATCAACTTGGCTCTAGCAACAATTCATTTTCATTGACAGATATAAGGCCAGTGGATTGTATAGGCAATTAGAACCCGTGTCACTCGTTCATCAACGAAACTTGAAATAAAGGTTAGCAAACAATACTTGATCTTGTAAATGTCACCAAAAAGAAGGCCTAAATATGCAAGTTTAAGTTACCCTAGGCGTACACACACAGCTTAACACAATTAAACAACAAAAGATAGGATGTAAAGATCATTAAAACAGGGGGGAAATCAAGCTTCAAAACCGGCCTAAAATTTTAACAAACATGACAACTTTTACCCCCTGGAGACCAACATACCTCATGCTCTGGGATATAAACAACTATTGGCTGACCACACAGTCTTGAAAGCACCTGGGACAGAGTTCATGGACGTTAATCAGTATCTGTTGTTTCTCCAAACAAGTGCACAGAGAATAGAGATATGAGTTATGAGAAAATGGACGGCCTCTTCACGAATTCAATAACATAAACACTATTAATTTAAGGCTTAATTTAGCAATCAAGAACATCTCCCCCCATAAAAATAAAAGGAAGAGGAAGTTGGTGCAAACACATTAACAACTCATCTTATTCAGAACTTTGTTAATACATTAGCAGTGAAGTTTATGTTAAAGAGAAAGAGTCTAATAAATATAAATCAAAAGAACACTAACCAGGAGCTCCGACTCGCCTCCCCAAAAATCAGGTCGTTGAATGCGTTGGCAGTAACTGCAGAAGTTGATAGATTCTCATAACAAGGGTATGCTAAGGAATGGATCCGAAAATTAAGAGCTAAAAGTCTAAAAAGTTTCAATGAGTCAGCAGCAAGATTAGAGAGTAACCGTTTCAAAGACTCCTCTACTGTAATTGCAATCAAAGCATCTTCATACTGCTGCCGCTCTTTACCACTATCACATAAAACCTCTTTCACAGCCATTCGTAATTCATCTGCAATGATATGAATCTGAGTTTAGTACTGTATCTAACAAGTTTGAAGCCTATGGACTAAATAACTTGCTAATAAATAAATAGAACGTGTAATCATGCTGATGCTTTTGGTTTCTCCATGAATCTTGAATTAATAAACTAAAGAATAAGCCCTTGCTTCTCAACCATTGAAAATGTCTACGAGGAAGAGTGGGGAAGAAGGGTGGAGGAGCAGAAATATGAATAGATTTTCAGGCAAAGTAACAGACATCTCACTAAACTCAACCACACTACCTTGATATTTGGAACTGCTAAAAGAATTCAAAGAAGAAAAGCAAAAGAATTAAAGAAAGATGGTATGTGCGACAGCTACTTTGAGTGAACATGAAGTACATGAATCATACCTGCATCATATCTCTCTTCCCGGGGGCTTAAAGCAATACCCTTGTTGAACGACATCCCTTTGACCTGAATCCCATCAATTAGAATTAGTTCAGGAGCAACAATGATATATCTCTGAATTTCCTGAGGTCACTTATCTGTTCTTTCATTATTATATCAGTTAAGCTGAAAGTCTATAACGGGGAAGGAAAAGTTTTGGCACAAATGGAGTGCAAAATCAGGTAGTATTATATTATATATGGTGTTCATATAATTACAGACAAATAGCAAAACCAACATTTGTTAGTGGAAGAACTCGAAGGCAAAGATTGCTGTGAAACTACCATTATAGGTTCAGGATCAAAACAGAACATCATTATCCCAACAGACTCAACCAACATCATCCACAGCTACCAACTCCAACCATTGGCTTTTCTCCTGAATAGTTCGATTGAAGTGATATGACTGTTAAAAGTACCACTTAAAAAGTAAACAATTCTTCATCCTTTTTCCTTGAATGTGGCAACTTGGTAAACTAATTTAATACATGTGAAAATGGTACCCCGAATTCCGATTCACTCAAAGCTACCCAGAGTCAAGTGATAAACAAAGACAAGTGTTACCAGTGCTCGAAATAGGCAGCGGCCATCCCCAGTAACTTTGTGAACTGAAAAATGCTCAACTTTCCTCGTTGCTGGCGACTCACCTCCCCTTCATTAACAAAAACGGACCAAAAATAAACATGAGATTGTGAAAGACGGGTTTTGGGTTAAAGACAAGGAATGAGGAAAAATAAGAGCTTTACAGAGAAGGTCCAATTCTAGCAAAGAATCGATTGCTGTTATTTCCTAGGAAAGCTGTGGGCAATGTGTGAAAGACGCTTGGAGTTGCAATAGACGAAACAGGGGAAGACACAAGCTCGAACTTTGCAATCCCATTTCTGATTTGCTCGAGAATGTTCTCTGCTTATTTTAGCAGAAAAAAAAAAAAAAAACAAATCTGAGAATTCATACCAAAAATAAGAAAAAAAATTTACCCGGGTTTGAATTGACAAGTTAAAGATCACCATTAAGAAGCTTGTCCGCCATCAAACATCGACCATAGGAAAACAATGACAATGAAAATTGCTGCGGAGCATTGGATAAGGCGACGAGTAAATCTCTGCCCAGTCGTCTATAGGAAACAGAAGCGCTGTATTTCAAGAATCCGTTGTAGTCTAGCTGGTTAGGATACTCGGCTCTCACCCGAGAGACCCGGGTTCAAGTCCCGGCAACGGAAATATCCCCTTTTGTTCCATCCTACACGTGCCAGATGGTGAGGTAACACACTAACACCCATTTCCTTCTACGGCCAAACCCAAAAATGTTGGCTCTTTAAAACAAAGCACAAACTCACTTTCTCTATCTGGCCTCGTATAAGAAGTATCGACATGGCACCACCCACTCTCTTTTTAATGTTAGAACAAAAAATTAGTAAAACCAAACAAGCCCTTGGATTGACGATCTCCGCGAAGCTCTCTCTTTCTCATTCCTTAAAAATTAATAAAATCCCATTTCTCTTCTCCAACCTTTCAACTATTTTCTCTCACCTCCTCTTTCATTCACTTTCTGGTAACTTCCCGACTAGTTTCAGCTTTTTTTTTTTTTTTTTTTAAATTTACTTTTGATGCATGCTGATTCATAATCCATACGTCGTGATTGTTCTTTTTTTTATATATTTTAATGATGTTCTGCTTGGTTTCAAGTTTGTATTTTTCAGTTAAAAATGTGCATATTCAGCTCAAATATATGTAAACTAAATATTCAGAGGAATTTATTGGGACATTTTTATGGAAAAATCAGATATCAAAATATTACTCCGTGTGCTCAGAGGATGCTAAAAATAGGAACTTTCTTTATTAATTTTTTTCCTTTTTCTTACTGTTTAAACTATTTTGACAAATTTCCTTTTTTCTAAACATTATATTGAAAATTTTAGATTTAATTATTTTGATTTTGATTATAGAGATTGGAGAAATCAAATTTTGGAGTGGAAGATGGCTTCCATATCGTCTGCATTTACTGGAACTTCAGCTTCCACTCTTCTCGGGAGCTCCAGTAATGGCGTGAGTGATGGCATCCCTCTTAAAACCATTGGGAAGGCACGGTTTGCCGTGAAAAGGAGGGATGTAACTGTAGCTGCGAAGATGAGGAAAATAAAGAAGCATGAACACCCGTGGCCCGCAGATCCGGATCCCAATGTGAAAGGCGGAGTCCTAACACATCTCTCACATTTTAAGCCATTGAAAGAAAAGCAAAAGCCTGTTACTTTGGATTTTGAGAAGCCCCTTGTTGATTTAGAGAAGAAGATTATTGATGTAACTCTTATTTTTACTGTTTTGTTGATTTAGTTGATAATAATATGCTCGTCTTTGATTCAATGTTGCGCTTGTTTCGAATGCAGGTGAGGAGGATGGCAAACGAAGTTGGTTTGGGTTTCACTGATCAGATTATATCATTGGAAAATAAATATCAACAGGTTTGAGTATTAAGTTTGAGACATCGTGAGTGTTTTTGTTGCTTCCATTTAGTGATGAAATTTCTAAGTTATACGTTTTTATAATTCTCTGAATCAATTTCTATTCAGCCTGTTAATGAGAGTGATGTTGAAGTATGGAATTTGTTTATGTGGGTTAAATGTAATTATGCCAACGCTGAATTTTAAGCCTGGAACTGGAAGTTTTATTCTTCATATTGGGCAAACAAAGTTTTTGCTGTTGTTCTTGCTATGGCATTTATTATTGAATATTTAGAACTTGATTTTAGTTTTGGATTCATTCACTTATTGCAGAGGATGAGCTTTGTGTAAATTATCAAATTTTAAGTGCATTTTAAGATGCTGATGATCTGTGGAAGATATTTGCATATCAACGTGTTGGTGGTTTCCACATCTAATTCTTCTCACCCTTTCTGTATTTATTTCAGGCTCTAAAGAAATTATACACGAATCTGATCCCAATACAACGTGTGAACATTGCCCGGCACCCCAACAGACCTACATTCCTTGATCATGTGTTTAGCATTACCGATAAGGTTTGGTGGTTACATGCTCTTCAACTTTCGGATATTAACTGTTGCATTTTCTCATCAATATTATCTTTAACATCCAGTTTGTGGATGGTAAAGAATTGTCTTAATAAATGTCTTTTGTATATTCCCATATGTCCAGTTTGTGGAGCTTCACGGAGATCGAGCAGGGTATGATGATCCAGCTATTGTTACTGGTATAGGAACCATAGATGATGCAGACACCCCGTTTTGTCCGGGATTCTTTGTCAATTAAAGATCAGTTGTAGGGATTTTTTTCATTTTTATTTTAATTTTTTTTATTTCATATTTATCATTTTTATATTTTATTTTATGATTTATTTTTTTTCTTTCTTTTGATTATCTGATTAATTAAAAAAAAAAGAGAAAAAAGCTGAAAGATTGAGATTAAGCTTGGTGATTGTGATGATTATTATTTGGATGCTAATCTTTAGCATTGGATGACTAATTGGAATTGAATTGAAACTCTATCAGCATGGGTCTATATATCAACAATGAATATACAAGCTGAAAAGGGAGGGGATTCACAGTTTTAAAGGGAGGAAAAAGATAGAAGAAGAATCCGAATAGGAAAGGGAAAAGCAAAAACAAAGGGGGAAGCCCCATCTCCATTAGGCCCTCAAGGCCTCTCTTTGGTGGGTGATCTCCCCTTCCATGACCCGAGAAGTGCTTAAAGACCAAGACATTGCATTTGCCAATCATGACGTGCTTGTGACTGCCTTTTGAGCAAACGGCAGATGTGACATAGCTTGGAACCTCGGGTTGAGCTGCTGAAATGGAAAAGCTAGCTAGACAGCCCGTGTATGACCATGTAAAGGCGAAATCATTGAAGCAAGATCTTAAGAGGGAAGAGAAATTCTGGAGATGTCAGTCTCGGGTTCAACGGTTTCAAGCTGGTGATAAAAAGACAAGTTCTTTCCCATGCTTTGTGTGTTCAGAGGCGAAGGCATAATCAAATTCAGGGATTGGTTTTTATGATAGTGGTATGTGGAAAGAGGATCATGAGGGTATTCGGCGTGTGATACACGACTCTTTTTCCACCATTTTCACTTCCTGCAGTCCGTAAAATATTACAAAAGCAGTGAGTGGTATATCTCGGGTATTACACCCACAATGAATGAAGCTCTCGTGAGTGATGTCACAGAAAAATAGATTCATGCTGCATCACTCAAAATTCACCCTAACAAGGTGCTTGGGCCTGACGATTTCTGAAGAAATAGCCCAAGTCAACCAAATGGAGTTACGATCTTGCAAAAAATTACCTCCTGTTTAGAATTATGGTAAAAATCTTGTGCAAGAGTTGTCTCAGTCTAAGAATAGATCATCCCCAAATCCTGAAAGTCTCGTCCAGGATCATGGTCTATCGCAAAATCAAAACCCTGAGGGCATCTCGTTAGATCGAGGTGCTGGAGGCACCCTCTCGAGCCAAAACAAAGTTACCCAACGAAGGAGATCACGAATGCTTGCTGGTTAAACATTAGCGGCTAACCCCTATGGTCTTGAGTGCAGGATGTTAAGAAAGCAAAGCTATGCCACAAGGCTGGATCGCCTGTCAATGGCCAGCCTTGGCACCAAGTTCGGGTACGTCATCTCAGAAATAATGGAGACTTTGGATCTGCCCAATATTTTTTATTTTCTCCCAGCCTTGGCACCAAGTTCAGGCACGTCATATCAGAAATAATAGAGAGCTTGGGTCTGCCCAATATTTTTGATTTTCTCCCAGCCATGGCACTGCAACGCCACGTCGATGAGGATGATGCTTCGATATCATGGAGGAAGCGGAAGAAGCACTTCTTTATTTTGAGTAATTCTAACAAACCAGTAAATTTCAGATGTAGTGATGAACACAAACTAGCTGGTGTTTCAGCAACACTTCAAACCATTATTTCTTTCGTGGAGAATGGGGGAGATCGTATCAAATTGGTGAAGGCTATGGACAATTTAGTGGAGCCGCATCGAATTCCTCAAGTCAAGATATATATATATATTTTGGGTATTTTATTTATTTATTTTTTATGTGTTAGTTATTTTCAAGAGTATTTTATTTTATTTTTATTTTTTGCAAAAAATAAAAATTTTCAAAAAAAATATTTTTGAGAAAAAGTTGAAAGTATCAATTTTTCTTAAAAATAAATTTTCAAAAAAAAATTTTTTTTTGAGGAAAAATTGAAAGTATCAATTTTTCTCAAAATCAAAGTTTCAAAAAAAATATTTTTGGGAAAAAATTGAAAGTATCAATTTTTCTTAAAAATAAATTTTCAAAAAAGATTTTTTTGAGAAAAAGTTGAAAGTATCAATTTTCTTTAAAAATAAATTTTCAAAAAAAAGGTTTTTAGTTTTTAGGAAAAGTTGAAAGTATCAATTTTTTTCGAAATCAAAGTTTCAAAAAAAATATTTTTGAAAAAAAATTGAAAGTATCAATTTTTCTTAAAAATAAATTTTCAAAAAAGATTTTTTTTGAGGAAAAGTTGAAAGTATCAATTTTTCTTAAAAATAAATTTTCAAAAAATATTTTTTTTGAGAAAAAATTGAAAGTATTATTTTTTCTCATAATCAAAGTTTCAAAAAAAAATATTTTTAGAAAAAAGTTGAAAGTATCAATTTTTCTTAAAAATAAATTTTTAAAAAATATTTTTTTTGAGAAAAAGTTGAAAGTATCAATTTTTTTTGCACAAAAATAATCATTTTTTTTTATTTTTTAATGTTAAATAATCCGATGATGGAGCATCTGCAAGTGAAACAATAGTTTTCTTGCATACTCCTGAGGTGAGAGAATTTTCTCAATTTTTTGCTAAAAGTGTTAGAGTCAATTGAGAATAATTTTTAATAATTAATTATTTGATAAAATTTTAAGGCTCATTGGATAACACAAGTTTAAGTTGGTACCATCTTTTGATGGGCGTTGTGAGGGTGCTATAACCTTTCTCACACGTAACCGAACTCCCGAACTCCCGAACCCTATTATGATTAGTAGATCTGAACTTATTTTTTTAAGGACCTCTTAAATTTAGGTGTTCTCTGAAAGGACAGATTCTTTAGGTGATCAATCACACCTAAATAAAAAGATTGGTGGCGACTCCTTCAAGTCAATGTCTAGCGATAGATCTCTGAATCTAGATGTTATGACAGCTTGGCGACTCCACTGGGGAAGTCCGAGAGTTAAGCCAACAAATAAATTTGTGTTATCCAAAAGCCTAATAAAACTGAACCTTTTGTATAGAGGTTTTATTCATTCATGTTTATTTACTTTATTAATTATGTCATTCATATGCATATGCATAACATGAGCTCTATACTCGAGCTCTGTCCCTCTAGGAAAGAGTAAAGTACCTATTGCTTTCGTGAGGTTTAATGCCTCCGCAGTGGCTAGTGAAATACTCTCATTCAAATTGAACATTTTTCGCTCGTAGTCTGTAATGAGTGAGGATTAGGGTGCTTTACTAGTTTGTGATGGACAATGAGATAAAGAGTAATTTGAAAACTTTTAGATTTTAACCTTGAACCACATATAGTGAATCTTAAGAGTGCCTAAATCTAGGATAGAGCCCTTTTTACCCAATGATAGATATACTCTGAAATTAAAATACAAAAAGGGTGTTTATCTAATCATTTTGATTGTTTAACTTTGTGCATCATTTTCATTATCATATGTAACATTATGCGTCAGCATCACTTTCATTTCATCTATGGAACTAATTATGTTGTTTGTCTGATTGTATGCATCTACATTACTTTCATGATCATGTTTTAACACAATCATTTGTATCCATTTCATATTAGATTTCATTCAGAAAAATGTACATTTCATTCGTGCATCAAAGCATCATACATAAAGCATAGCATAATATTTTTAATCATAATTGTGGTGCTAGAGGTTTAAGGATAGCTCCACCAAGCAACTCCACTCACCAATACAACACAAGAGCTCAAGTCAGGCAAATGGAACAAAAAATTTTAATCATTTCGAGAGATTAGAGAAAGCTCAAGAGAAGTTAAAAGAAGAGTTGAATAAGATATTAGAGGCTTTGAACAAGCTAACTAAGGGGAAGGCAATAGAGGAGAATGTTAGCCAATAGGAGGAGGATGACCCATTATGCCTTTTTGGTTTCGAGCCACATCAAGCCTAATCTGCACAAGGTCTACCACCACATCGGTTCACCTATCCTGTAGGATACACATATCTCAGAATGCCATCAGCTTCAAGTCAAGGACAATTATTGTCTTTACTAAAAAGGTAATAGAACCAATATCAGTCTCTAATTTGGATGATTTAGAAGAAAAGTTGAGGCCTAAGGAGAAGGGGGCTTTAAAAGCCTCAAAAGCTGAACAGAAGATGAACATGTTAGAGAAAATGCTGCGAGCAGTGGAGAGAGTTAGTTTTTATAGCTCAGTTGATGCTGCTAGGTCCTGTTTAGTTCCTGATGTGGTTATTCTTCCAAAATTCAAGGTGCTGAAGTTCGAGAAATACGATGGTATAAAGTGTCCAAAAATTCACATTATTATATATTATCGAAAAATGACTGCCCATGCCAATAATGAAAAGCTCTTGATGCATGCATTCTAAGACAGTCTCACTGGCTCTATTGTTAGGTGATATGTCTAGTTGGACAGGAATCGTATTGGTTCTTGGAGCGATATGGCTTATACTTTCATTAGTCGATACCAGCATATAATAGACTTGGCCTTTGATCATCTTTCTTTACAGAATATGAATAAGAAAACAACTGAATCATTCAAAGAATATGCCCAACGGTGGAGGGATATTGCTTCTCAAGTGCAACCTCCTTTGACTAAAAAGGACACCACCGTATTATTTGTCAGTACTTTGAAATCCTTCTATTATGAAGAGATAGGGAATATCACAAAGAATTTCGTTGACATGGTGATCTCAAGCGAAATCATTGAGAATGGCAAGTTGAAAGGAGAAGAAACCAAGAAGGCACCCAAGAAGAAAGAGACTGAAGCTCAAGTTGTAGGCTTTGACAGATAGTTCAGGGGATATCAACCTTATCTACCCTCAGATTACTTTTCATACTATCCTACTGTGAACAATACTTCATCTTATCCATACCAATCAACCCCATAACCACTTAATTCATCCATATATCAGCCTATTTTTATCCTCCAAGCTCTCATATACAGCCTTAACAGTCAAACTCTTGCAAGACCCTAAATTCATCCTATTAGCCTGAAAAGTGGTTCACGAGAGCAATGGACTATTTGAGAAAAACTTATGTCTGATCCAATCCTCATTACTTATACGGAGTGATACCGAGAGCTCTATTATAGTCACTTGATTACCTCCAAGCTATGTGGACCCGTTCAAACCACCTTATCTTAAGTGGTATGATTCTACGGCTCATTGTGACTATCACTATAGAATTGTTGGCCATTGCACTAAAAATTACACTACTCTAAAGCATGAGGTGCAACGGTTAATCAATGATAGAATGGTAAGTTTTGATCAAGGAAGAGCAATAGAGGAACATGAGTACGGAGATTAGGGAAAGATCATAGAAAAAAAAGAAAAAAGCTTCTTAGACACTGGTTTGAGGATGAGAGTGAAACAAAAAAAAAAGGGCAAACTGATTTAATATGGTGGTCTAAATTTTGAGTCGAATGTTACTCATCGACAGTGAGTGGAGAGAGCCTGTTCTCAAGAAGTGAATTTCAATTATCTATCCTACAATTGAACAGAACATCTATCATATTCCAATAACTACAGCTAAAAATGTGAAGCTTACGGTGGCTGCTGCTGAGAGAGCTCTTTCTAGAAACAAAAGCAAAGATTGGGCTTCAGTCTTTGGTACTATTTATGCCAAATATTTACAGGCCATCGTTTCCAAAATAACATAGAAAAAATCTGAATTAACAAAGTTTGAGCAAATGATTACGAGAAACCACTTGATGAAGCAACTTGGGACATCGATGATGTTGCTGGATGTTTTGAGTATTATACGTACCTTGCTGAAGGTTTAGATGCGAAGTAAAATATTATGCTGCAATACTGAAACCTTTCAAGTTGGTATCTATCACCTGTTTGGAGCTGACTGACGTGTGTAGGAAGGTTTGTTTTCCTCCAAGAACATTCTGACTGGATCAGGTCCGGAAGTTATGATTTCTTTGGCATCTCATCTCAATGTTGACAAGATTGCCTTTACCAGAAGCACTACAATAGGGAGCATGATAATGGAAGCAGCCGCTCAAATGGTCAAGCCTGCATCTTTAGAACTCGGCAGGAAAAGCCTAATCATTTTGTTTGAGGATCAAGAATATGAAGAGTCACAATGAATCAATGGGGCGATATAAAAATCTTTCACCTAGTTGCCCAGGGGCATGATTTTAAAGAGGATGTTAAAACTGGTTGAATGCTACTTGTCATTCTAAGAGTTCTTTTCGAGTAATGTTAGATTTTTTTTTGTAATATGACTTCACTTGTTATCATTTTAATAAAGGCAAGTTAATGCATTTCATTACACTCAACCATTATTCCATGCCCTATTACCTTTCATAACTTTACATTGTCATTCTTAAATTTCAGATGATGAATATTTGACAATGATAACAATAATTTTGGGATTTAATTTTGAGAACTCATCCGCATTAATATGAGAAGATGATTTGAGCAAAAAGTAAGCTGTTATCGGAGGTGAAATAGATATATCTTGAAGATGTGTAATCTTTTATACAGGTTCATGAGCTTTATTCAATAAATGATGTTTAAGAAAGGTATTCACAATTGAGATGAAAAATGATCATATTTCTTTTACCATTTGAAAAATTATTTATTGCTATCCCTTTGAGCCTATCATGATTTTTTTTTTTTTAAGAACCTTAACCAAGGATCACCTTCTACACTAAAAGGTAATTTAAAAAAAAATCACAAAAGGTCTCAAAGATGGAAAGAGAAAGAAAAGCAAAAGAAAAATAAATGTCACACATGATTTGGGGTAAAGTAATGAAAATCCTTTGTGTGAAGAAAGAAAAAAATAGTGAAACGATGTGGGGGTAAAATGTCAAGTTGTATCAAATGATCTTTTGGTTTTGAACCTTTTTAATACATGTTTTGAGCTTATTATATCTATTTTTTTTATGACCCTTCACCTTGACTTACATAACAACCTTAAAAAGTTCATTTTGATCAAGTGTGAATACTCAACTTGAATGATCATATGT
Source organism: Durio zibethinus (assembly GCF_047325235.1). Lineage (NCBI taxonomy): Eukaryota > Viridiplantae > Streptophyta > Magnoliopsida > Malvales > Malvaceae > Durio > Durio zibethinus. The sequence continues at coordinate 26,125,063 of NC_143173.1, forward strand.
TGAGCGAATGTATGCTCATGATGAAGCAATGGAATCATGTTACATTGCTTTAAAGTTTGATGTATGAAAGATATCAACAATGGATGAAAAATGAGAAAAAAAAAAGAAGATGAAAAAAAAAAAGAAAGAAGGAAAAAATGAGAAAATGAAAAAAAAAGATATTCAAATTGAAAACCTGAAAGGGTGATTTTGGTAGAAAAAGATCCAGGTCAAATGGCTCATATGAATGAAAGATCAAAGACATCTGAAGATCCCTCAAAGACTGGGGTAAAGTTCACCAAGCTCAAGATGATTTCAACAGTAAATGAAATGAGTTTTTGAAAAAGAATCCTAGATTAATGTTGAGAATTATCTGAATATTCATCATTTGGACATACCATCCATCCCAATGACATGTATCCAATTTATTTTCTTTCCCATTTATTTTGTACCAAAATAGATCTTCATTAATTATCTTTACCATAATTCACCTTGTGTTTTCTTATTGTTACACCCCTAGAATGAATTGAGAGAATGTTTGATTGTATTGTATTTGTCAAGAATTGAAATGATAATGAATGAATGAATATGTGTTTAAAAGAATCTTGCATTCATTTGAAAAGAAATCTAAGATGATGGTGGTAACAAAATGAAAAAATGGTAAAAACCTAAAAGAGATGATTTGAAAGGATATATGATGTGACCAAATGGAGAATATGATGGGACAAATCTTGAAAAGTGGTATAACCAAGTGATGAGTACAAGGATGAATTGGTCGATATGACTTGCAAGTTATGATTGAATGATGAAAACAATCAGTGGATAAAGTTTGTTTTGGAATGGTTAATGCTGAGACACTTATGAGTAATGACTCAGTGATGGTGGATAAAACTTGTTCTGAAATTTTTTTAGTGCTGAGAAGTCTATGAATGGTGGTCAAGTGATGATCGATTGATGAAACTTATTTCAAAGTATTGAGAAACTGAACAAGGGAGAATGTGAGATGGTAGGGTCTTGAGGACCATATTCCACAATTATTTAGGATTTCATGACATTATTGACATTCGTATTATATGCATCATGGTGGCATTGTCGCTTGAATAGTACATGCACATAATTTGATGAATTAAACTTTGTTTAGACATGCATGGCACTATGAGGATATAGGTTACCGCGTTTGCATCATTAAGAAGGCATTTGCATCTTTGGTCATAACATTCATTCATGCAAATTGTTGAATCACTTGAAAAAGAAATTGTGAATATTTTGATGAGAATTTTTGAGAACTCAAATGAGAATCTTTGAGTTTCAAAATGAAAATTTTTGAGAAGTGAAACCCTAAAGTTCGTTGAATGTGAATCTTCGAACAAATGAAAAGTTTTGAACTTTTGGATGTGAATCTTCAAAATACAAAGCTTCAACTTATTGGATATGAATTTTTAATGTTTTAAATGAGAACCTTTGAACTTAGATGTGAAACTCTAAGTTTATTGCATGTGAGCCTTTGAACTCAAATAAAAAACTTTGAATTTTTGGATGTGAATCTTCAAAATTCAAATGAAAAGCTTTAGATTTTTGGATATGAATTCCAAGTTTGCCAAATGAAAATCTTTGAAAAAAAAAAACCTTGAACTTTTGGATGTGAATATCCAAAATTCAAATGAGGAACTTTAATGCAAGTCTTGCAAGTTGCAAATGCAAATCTTGAGATTTTGCAAATTTGAATGAAACTGAAATTTTGAGAATCAAATTTTAGTAAATTCTTACGAAGTTGAAAGGTTCTTGTGAATTTGAACCTATAAATGTGAACTCAAATTGTGAATCTTTCAGTTCCCATTACAAAACTTCTTCAATCACGATCTATAACTCCTTTGGACATGATTGTCAAGGAGCCATTTATTTTCTAAAGTTTCGTTGCCTCTGTTTAGAGGAGCAATTTACTTTCTCAAAGTCGTGGTGCCTCTGTTTAAAGGAGCAATTTACTTTTCAAAAGTCGTGGTGCCTCTGTTTAGAAGAGCAATTTACTTTCTCAAAGTCGTGGTGCCTCTGTTTAGAAGAGCAATTTACTTTCCAAAGTCATTGAGCCTCTGTTTAGAGGAGCTTTGAAAAAAAACAAAACAAAACAAAAAATAAAAAACAAAAAAAACAAAAAAAAAACAAAAAACAAAAAACAAAAAACAAAAAACAAAAAAAAAATTACCTCTATTTAAGGGAGCTTTGTTTATGTTTCTCAAAGTCGTTGAGCCTCTGCTTAGAGGAGCTTTGATCATTTAAAAAAAAAAAAAGCAAGAAAACAAAAAAAAGTTGCCTCTATTTAGAACTTTGTTTATGTTTCTCAAAGTCATTGAGCCTTTGCTTAGAGGATATTTGATCAAAATAAATAAATAAAAATGAGCAAAAATCCAGTTGAGTCTTGAATGGGTGTCTACGTCTTTGCACAATTTTTATTTCACAAAAAATGTGCAAAGAGGGGCAGTTGTAGACACCCCGTTTTGTCCAAGATTTTTTGTCAATTAAAGCTCAGTTGTAGAGATTTTTATTCATTTTTATTTTAATTTTTTTTATTTCATATTTATCATTTTTATTTTTATTTTATGATTTATTTTCTTTTTCTTTCTTTTGATTATCTGATTAATTAAAAAAAAAAGAGGAAAAAGCTGAAAGATTGAGATTAAGCTTAGTGATTATGATGATTGTTATCTGGATGCTAATCTTTAGCATTGGATGACTAATTGGAATTGAATTAAAACTCTATCAGCATGCGTCTATATATCAACAATGAATATACAAGCTGAAAAGGGGGGGATTCACAGTTTTAAAGGGAGGAAAAAGATAGAAGAAGAATCCGAATAGGAGAGGGAGAAGCAAAAACAAAGGGGGAAGCCCCATCTCCATTAGGCCCTCAAGGCCTCTCTTTGGTGGGTGATCTCCCCTTCCATGACCCGAGAAGTGCTTAAAGACCAAGACATCGCATTTGCTAATCGTGACGTACCTGTGACTGCCCTCTGAGCAAACGACAGATGTGACATAGCTTGGAACCCCGGGTTGAGCTACTGAAATGGAGAAGCTAGCTAGACAGCCCGTGTATGACCATGTAAAGGTGAAATCATTGAAGCAGGATCTTAAAAGGGAAGAGGAATTCTGGAGATGTCAGTCTCGGGTTCAGCGGTTTCAAGCTGGTGATAAAAAGACAAGTTCTTTCCCATGCTTTGTGTGTTCAGAGGCGAAGGCATAATCAAATTCAGGGATTGGTTTTTATGATAGTGGTATGTGGAAAGAGGATCATGAAGGTATTCGGGGTGTGATACACAACTCTTTTTCCACCATTTTCACTTCCTACAATCCGTAAAATATTACAGAAGCAGTGAGTGGTATATCTCGGGTATTACACCCACAATGAATGAAGCGTTAGTGAGTGATGTCACAAAAGAGGAGATTCATGCTGCATCACTCAAAATTCACCCCAACAAGGCGCCTGAGCCTGACGATTTCTGAAGAAATAGCCAAAGTCAACCAGATGAAGTTACGATCTTGCAAGAAATTACCTCCCATTCAGAATTATGGTAAAAATCTTGTGCAAGAGTTGTCTCAGTCTAAGAATAGATCATCCCCAAATCCTGAAAGTCCCGTATAGTGAGAAGCTCGAGCTCGACTCACAATTCGGGGCTGGATACTCGGCTCGAGCTCGATCAAGTTTTATTTTTCAAGCTCGAGCTCGATTCGTGATCAAATTCGAGCTACTCGAGCTCGCTCGATTAAGCTCGATTAATATGTAAAAATAAGCTCGATTCGTATACTCGACAAGAGTTCGATTATTCATGCTCGAATTCGAACTCGAACTCGGACTCGAAATATTTTATTAATTAAAATAATAAAAATATATTTAAATATAAAAGCTCGATTAGGCTCGCGAGCTACTCGAATCAGATATAAAAATACTCGAATTCGGTTCGATCGATAAGTCGAGCTATTCGAGCTCGAGCTCGACTCGACAATAATCGAATCGAATTCGAGTTTTTTTCGAATCGAACCCGAATAGCTTGCGAGTACTAATGTATCATTTACACTCCTACCCATGAGTAAGTTAAATAAAACTTACGTATTGGACAGTACCTTTGAAATTTCCATTTGTTTAGAAGAGGGAATCATTGTCACTTTTAACTGATATTTGGGAAATACGTACAGACACAGGAAGGCTCTACGGATGATGTATTATGCAGATCACCATGGGTTCCCTATAGTTACTTTTATTGACACTCCTGGGGCATTTGCTGACCTTAAATCTGAGGAGCTGGGTCAAGTATGAGCACTATTGCATACTGAAGCTTACAAAACTCACTTTTAATGTTGGCTTAACTGATTTGTATGTGTTACTTTCATGTAGGGTGAAGCTATTGCCCATAATTTGAGGACCATGTTTGGTCTGAAGGTCCCAATTGTTTCTATTGTTATTGGGGAAGGTGGTTTTGGTGGTGCCTTGGCCATTGGCTGTGCTAATAAGTTGTTAAAGCTGGAAAATGCAGTCTTTTATGTTGCCAGGTGATTTGAGTTTTTCAATATTGTTTTTATTGAATATTAATTAACTATATACAATTTGGCCTTCCATTCCAAAACAATGTGTGAAATTTTCATGGCACCTGGGTAAGATTGTCTATTATTCCTTGTATATCTGAGTTAATTTTAGATGCATTTTCTACGTGTGCTTTTATTTCTTTTTCTCTGATTTAATTTTTTAATGGTATAGTCCGGAAGCATGTGCTGCAATTTTGTGGAAGACTGCCAAAGCTGCTCCAAGGTTTTGAAAACAATTACTGCTTTTGGGCTTATCTTTTAGTACTGATTTCATTTGATGATAGAACGTTCACCGTTTTTATCTATGTAGGCAGCTGAGCAGCTGAGGATTACTGCTCCAGAGTTGTACAAGCTGCAAATTTGTGATGGAATCATTCGTGTAACTAACTTCGTCACTCTCATTTCTTCAATGAACTAGTTTTTCTGCTTGTGCCTTTTTTTTTTCTGTTTTTGTTTCTTTTTTCGTAGTTCTATGCCTTACAAAAACCATGATAACTTAAACCTACTACAGGCAATTTCATAGAGCAAAGTTGACTGCTAAAGGCTACATTGCTCCACTTTCCTTAGTGTATTCTTTATAAACAAAAGCCAACAATATAGAAGAGTGATTTATGTATTTCACATCTCTGTTTGATGTTTGAAGAAACTGCTGTATTTGGCTTTCAAAGTATTTGCTTTGTACAGCTTTAATGGTTGAATATTGCTCCAGATTTTTTGTTTCCTTTTGGAAGTTCATGTTAATCTCCATGGCATCTGACACTTATTTTTACTTTTGATAGGAACCACTGGGTGGTGCCTACGCAGATCCAGCTTGGACTTCACAACAAATAAAAGCTGCAATTAATGAAACAATGGATGTGAGTTCCACTAGCATTAGTTTTTCATCAAGAAATGTATTGTAATGTAACAAAAATTTATTCTGTAGGAGCTCACAAAAATGGACACGGAAGAGCTACTAAAGCACCGCATGCATAAGTTCAGGAATCTGGGTGGGTTCCAAGAAGGTGTCCCAGTGGATCCGAAGAAAAAGTTCAATATGAAAAAGAAAGAACTAACCATTCCTAGAACCTCAAATGCGGAGTTAGAGGTTGAGGTTGAAAAACTGAAACAGCAAATCTTGAAAGCCAAGGAATCATCCACTAAACCTCCTGAGTTAGCTCTGAAGGACATGATAGAAAAATTGAAAAGGGAGGTTGATCATGAATACTCTGAGGCCATTAAAGCCATGGGCTTGAAGGACAGGCTTGATATGCTAAGAGAAGAAGTTGCAAAAGTAAATACAAGAGACCAACTCATAAATCCTTTTGTAATGGATAAGATTGAGAAGCTTAAATATGAGTTCAACCTAAGTCTATCAGCAGTTCCAAATTACACAACCCTCAAAAATAAGCTTGACATGTTGAAGGAGTTTTCTAAAGCCAAGAATCTCTTGGAGGCTGCTACACTGAAACAGGAAGTTAATAAGAAATTCAATGAAGTCATGGGTGGGCCTGAGATAAATGAGAAGCTTGAAGCAATAAAGGCTGAGGTTCAAAATTCTGGTTCATCCAGTTTTGTGGATTTAGATCAAGAGCTGAAGGACAAAATTCTGAAAATGAAGAAAGAGATAGAATTGGAAATGGTTAATGCTCTGGATTCGTTGGGTTTGGATGTTGAGGTTGTAAAATCAAATGCTGAAGTCCTAAGTGAGCGAACTTCACTCTCAGCCTTCAAAAATAAGGTGGATAATTTGAATGAAGAAATTAACAAGAGATTTGAAAATGTTGTCAATTCATCAAAGTTGAAAAATATGATCGAGTCATTGAAGCTGCAGATAGCAAAGGCAGGAAAGAAACCTGATATAAAGTCAAAAAGTAAGATTGAGGCTATACAACAACAGATTAAGCAAAGACTTTCAGAAGCTATCAGCTCCTCAGAATTGAAGGAGAAGCATGAAGAGTTGAAGGCAGAAATATCTGAAGCCATAGAATCTTCTACTGGAACTGTTTGAAGTTTGCAAAAGGAAACCAAGTATGAGGAACCTAGACTAGAGATCAATTTGGGTGCAAACCGCAGCTTTTCTTAGTGTATGTAGCTCCAGGCACTATACATTATCATTCTTTTTATGCTTTAGATTTCTGATGAATAATAGAGTTTTCTGACATTATTTTATTGGGATGCTTAAGGACGTATACCATTAGGACATTGACATTTTGATGTTCCCTATGTAATAAATAGCTGTTAACTATTACATCTATTAATCATAAATGGACAACCTTGTATTAAAGAGTGATTATGCTATTTCAAACTTTGCTATTTTACTTGATTGGTATAATTGACTTTTATGTTTCATAATTTCTTGTTACTCTTCAGGATATTGGTTCTGTCAGAATGTTAGCGATGTAGATGGTGTTGGAAGTTTGACCGAAGAACTACAATTGCATCAAGCTCTTCCAGAGGAATTATTCAACCTCGAGCCTTTCAAGTGCCACCAAATCCTCCAGTGTCACATGCAGACCAGTGGCCACAAGGTTTTGCATCTATGAAGACACTAATTGGTCCCTGTTTTACAAAGAACACTGTAAATCTTGTGTGATTGCTAGGGGAAGCCAATGGCATGCTTCCAAATATCAGGAATAACAACACACTTCTCTTTTTCTTTTCCCCTCATTTTCTTATTCCCTGTTTTGATTAATTAAATTAAATACCTTCTTGTCAGGTGCACAATTATGAAGACCAAGTCGTATGTTATCATATTATATACTTTTCTGCCAAGTTATGTCAGAATCTTGTTTCCTAAGTAGTCTATGGGTTAGCCATAACAGTAACAATCAGCCAAAACCACTTGTCATTTTCATAATCATTCTTACAGTGAGATACCCACCTGGCTTACTAGAAATAAATTTCGGCTGACCTGCTTCGAACGTCAATCTAGCCTAATGGGTTTTCAGCTTAGTAAGCTTCAGTAAAAAAGAGCCCACTCAAATGGACCATTTGGAGCTTGGAAGCGAACGCGAAATTGATTGAGGCTCCATTTGAATCTTATCGAATCATCAGTGAGGTAAAATTCACTTGATTTTTTCATTTTAAATGTATTATTCTTTCATTTGGATTTCATCTTTAAGATACGATTAGTATCAGTGAGCAACTGGAGTTAAAAGCTACAGTGAAAATTATGAGTTTTATCTCCTGTGAAAATTATGTAGTTTCACAGCATTTTTTTTTGGGTCATTTTTATCTTCATCGTATTATTAATTTTATATTTAAATACATATATTATTATTTTTAATCTTATTATTATTATAATAATTAATTTTATTTTTATAACTATTTTTAATTTTTTCAAAATTAATTTCACCGCCTATCAAACCAGAGTATGAATTTGGAAATCAGGCCATGGCCTTTTGGTATTTTTGGTTCTTTGAACTGAGAGTAGAGGAAGAGAGACAACGGATCGATTCCCTTCCAGCTTCCAGACAGTACTTCTACTTTTGGAATTTTTGGCCGCACTACCCCCTTTTTTTGTCCTTTTACCCTAGAATTGGACCATATTATTGAATTTTTTACTCACCCATTTCAAAGGCAAATACGTCAGGGACACGGCAGGTTCCCGATGCTTGCTGCTCCCCCAGACCCATAGCTCTGCCTGCCGCTTTCATTTAGCCTTTCACTTTGCTTTTTTTTTTTTCCCCCCTTCTTTTTACTCCCTAGGCTTTGAAAGAATCACGGGCTGCCTTTGCCCTCTGCTTGGCCACGTGCACTTTCTCACTTCTTGGCCTATGACGCGTTGCTCTAAGTTTCTAGTTCCTCAAAGGTTTCTCATTTTGCCGTGCATACTCCAAGAATACATTGATTTAGTTGCATCAGCAAAATGGTAGGGTTTAAATTATTTTTGTCACTCAAAGTTGATACAAATTATTAAAGTTTAGGATATAAATATAAAATATTTAAATTTAAACCCTCATAATTTTTATTGGTAGGTAATCTCAAAAAATTTTAAAATTTTTTTATGAGTTAATGGTTTGTTATAATTTTAAAGGTGAAATAACTTTTCCTGTTTTAAAATTTTTTTGACCATAACAATTATTTTTTATTTGAATTAAAAAAATACTTTTATACCTTATCATGAAAAAGTTGTATATTTATAACATGCTCGGTTAAATATAAGTAAGAAACTTGATATTCCATTATTACATCAACAATTTTTATAATAAAAATATAAAAAAAATTTATCAATAAATTACGTGATCAATGACTTCATATTATCATTAATATCATTAATAAATATCATTTTATCTCATTTTAAAAATTTTAAATTCAAATTCAATTGATCTCATTTTAGATAATTGAATATAATTCGAAGATTTTTTATTAATATTATTTTAAATAAATAATTATTTATCATTTTTTTTAGATATTGAATATAATTCAAAGATTTTTTATTAATATTATTTTAAATATATGATTTATGTCGTATTTTTAGATAATTAAATCTCTTACATTTTATTTTGATACAACAAATTAAGCAACTTATCTATTGTTTTATTTTTTTAAAAAAAAAATTGGGTAAATGGCCAGGAAAGCGGGGAATGGAAAATATTGACAGGGGCAATATTGTCATTTAATTTGCAATTTTTACTTAGTTAAATAAATACTGGGGTGAGTTTTGCAGTAAGATTCCATTTACACAAATAACTCATTTATTGTAGCTACTTTAATATTTCGAGAAATATTTTCTTTTCCATTTTTTTTTTTTGATATGGAAAAAAATTATCGGCATAATTTTTTTTCTAAAAATTTATTGCCATAATTTTATCCCCTCTATTTATCAAATCTCTCTCTTTCTCTCTCCTGACATGAGAGTGATTTATTAACTTTTGTTTTTTACTACTCTATCTCTCCTCTTTCAAAAACCTACAACATTCTCTCTCTAGGGTTTCGAAGGGAATTTTCAGCTAAACCGGAGGGCACCCCACCCCAATTGTAGGGTTCGTGCGACTTACTGAACAACTTTATTGTGAATATCGGATTCAAGAGAGGCTTCAATTTCTTTTTCCGGGAAAAACATAAAGACGAAATGAGTTGATTTTAGTGCCTTCAACGACATAGTGAACCGTCATATCGCTGTAATTTCTTCGTCGATTTCATGTTACTGGTGAGTTCGAACCTAATTTCGTGTTCCTTTTTCGATTTTCTCTCTTTGCTCATCAACCGTTTCGCTTTTGCTGGCAAAAGGATTGCGTCGCTTGCGAATAATTTTGTTGGTTAGGGTTGTTTCGAATCGTTCGTCTACTTCGCTTACCAGCTAGACATAGTTTATAGCAAAAAAAAAAAAAAAAAGCACGAGGCGAAATGAGGAAACAGAAAGGGAGGCAAAGTGTGAGAGAAAAGAGCACGAGCTGTTAGGTAAATTTTGCTCTTAATTTGATGAATTTATTTGATAGGAGAGAGCTAGTCATTGTATTTGTGATGATTTAGTATTAATTGATTAGAGAATTTATTTGTTTTCGTTTTGTTTAACTTTTGGTATAGGTTTTAAGTTCGTGGTGTTTGGTAGATGCTGAATGATTGCTAGTATGGACTTAAATGCTTCGCCGTTACCTGAAGATGATGAAGACTCACATGAAAGCCATGTAGAACATTACTCTGCACCAAAAGAACATGTAGAATCTGCAGTCGAAATTTCACGGCGGGTACTCCTCGAATTTTCTCTTCTAGTTTTGTCATGCTTCATTTGTCTTCCATGTAAAGAATGCATTTAGTTGCTCTTGATATCTATCATTGGTTGGAAATAATTCCCGGGTTTTATTTGTATAGAATATATATATATATATATATATATGATTCTGATAAATATGATTTAGGGAATTTCATAATGAATCATTCCAGGGATTGAGGGGTAGGGCGAGGTGGTGCTGTAGTCAGGCAAATATTTTTGGTTTCATGTGCATGTGTAGTGTTGAAGTTTTTTGCATTAATGTGGTTGATTTCGCGGGTAGTAGCTACTTATTGTTAAGGTAACATGGAGGACTGAGAAGAGACATTCTCGCTTGTATATTCATTGCATGGAAAATGTTTGCTCTTGTGCAAAGGAATTGTGTTGTTCTTATATTTGTAGTGGAGTTGTGATCAATTGTTCTTTGTATTTATGAAAAATCTGTGTGTCCATAATTTTAATTGTTAATTAACATGCACATTGGGTTCCTCTTTCTTTTTCCATCTTACTCTTCCCTTATCTGTTTCCTATCTATGTTAAGCATGTCATGCTGTGTTGTTGTTGTTTTACTCTTTATATAGTTTGTAGTCTTCATATTTTTGCATCACTGTTCATTCATGCATGGTAATGGAATTTGCTACTGTTAGGAACGTGAAGAAAGACGGAAGAGATTGAAACAAGACCGACCAGATGACCATCCTGTGCATGTTTCTCCGCCTCCTGTACGTGATCACTTTTATCAAAATAGGAATCCCAAGTTCTACGATAAAAGTCGGATCCCTCCTGGTAAGATCCCTGACATTGCAGAATAATTGCTTTATAGATTTATAGTTATTGTCAATGTATTTTAATAACCACAAATATTGTGGTGTTTTTTAGATTGTGTTTGTTATTCATCTGTATCTTTGATTTTATGTGTTTTTAATACCAATTGATAGTTTATAATGGTTTTTGTGTGTCAACAAATTACCAGAATGGTATCTATGATAGCAGTGATCAATATATGAATTTTATGAATACATTGTTTGAAGTTGATGATTTGAATGATTGTTTCAGCCTTTCAGACAGTGTATTATGACATTGGTATCATGACTAAAAATTAAACACATGAATTTGAAATTTTTACTCGTTTCATTTTTGTTCTTAAGATGACGATTTGATTGATTTATTTAAAATTTAAAATTTACATTGTTGCTTAAATCATTGTGCATTTTTTTTTCCTTTCAAATCTTTTTGCAGGTTGGCTTGATTGTCCTTCGGCTGGTCAGGAAATAGGCTGCATTATTCCTTCTAAGGTTCCACTTGGTGAATCTTATAATGACTGTGTTCCACCTGGTAAAAGATACTCTTTTAAACAAGTGATTCATCAGCAAAGAGTTTTAGGAAGAAAGGTATATAGTAAATATTGCATTTCTCTTCTTATTTCACAATGTTAATCTTAATTTTCCAATGAAATACAAAGCGGATCTTTTTTATGATCATGTCAACTATGTAAACAGCATGTTGTGAAAGAGTAGAAATGCTCAGAAATGCTGGGTCATGTTAAGGAGATTATACAAAGTAAGGTGGTGGACATGGCTATTCAAGATTTTGCTAAAGTATTTGTTCTAAGGACTTGAAACTGTGGTTTTGTGCATATCACCCAAATAAGTTAGATATCAGTTTTTGTTGGATAAGACTTGTAAAGTGAGATTGTTAGTTGGAGAATAATATTTACCTTACCTGTGATGTTCTGTTTTCAGCTTGGTTTGGTGATTGATTTGACAAACACATCTCGTTACTATCAAACTCCAGACTTGAAGAAAGAAGGCATTAAGCATGTAAAGGTGAGCAGAGGGTTAGTATAGTTTATTGCTTTGCTTGTTGCTCGTGGCTTTGGTTTTAATTTTCAGTTTTTCTTCTAGATTCAATGCAGGGGAAGGGATGCTGTACCTGAGAATGTGTCTGTAAATGCCTTTGTTTATGAGGTATTTTTTGCTATGACACTTGTTTATCATTTTCAGAATCTACTAGAATATGTGCCTTTATTTCTTCTTAAAATGTAATTCCGGTGATAGATTTAGTATCAACTCCCATGGTGCATTTATTAATTGATGACTGAAGTTGTGGCTGGTATTATATGTTTCCTTATCATCATGGCAAAGCCAACAAACTACAATGTTTTTGTATCAAACATAAAATAGACCGTATCTCATAATCACTACTGTCTCTCCACTTCTCATTCATCTAGTACGTTTGCTGATCTACATATGGTGTGTGCATTCTGAATCTCACAAGTTAATTGTTTCTAATGTGCTGTTATTAAATTTGTGGGTTTTTCCATGCAATTTGTTTATCAGGTGTCGCAATTCCTCCAACGTCAAAAATCCAAGAAATATATTCTTGTCCATTGTACGCACGGGCATAACCGCACTGGATACATGATTATTCACTATCTCATGCGATCACAATCAATGTCTGTTACTCAGGTCAGTTATTTTTTATTGCATTTCATCTTTTTCAGTATCATTTAGGTATTCATAATGGAATATCATTTTTGTTTTACCTTTTGTGCAGGCAATAAAAATTTTTTCTGAGGCACGTCCTCCAGGAATCTACAAACCAGACTATATTGATGCCTTGTATGCATTTTATCATGAAAGAAGGCCTGAAATGGTTGTCTGCCCTTCAACTCCTGAGTGGAAGAGGTCTTCTGACCTTGATCTCAATGGTGAAGCAGTCGCTGATGACGATGATGATGATGATGATGGAGGTCCAACTACATTACCTGTACGGACAACCTTGCAGTATTGTTTATTTCTCATCTTTTTTGTGTTATTGACTGTAATAAGGGCATTAAAAATATTAAATCTGATAGCAAAAGCTTTTTAATATCCATTGATTATCTTCCAAATGGAAAAGGTAAGGTTTTGACTTTTTAGCTGAAAACAACATATCGTAAATATTATGCATGGGGTAATCTTCTTTGGTCACATCAGTAATCTTTGCTGGTGGTCAGCTTCCTTTTGTTCTTCTTCACCATGTAGATTAGTGAGTACTTTGTTATGTGTTATAAAAATCTTACAAATTTTATTAAGTTAACCTTGTTGTTAAGTTATTGCTAATTGATACTGAGGTGTGCTTGTTTATGTTTCTTCTAGTTTCATATATGATGTTTCGATTTTGCTCAAAATTCTGAAACAATTATTTTGTTTAGGTTTCATCTTTAATGTCTTTTTTCATTTCAGAAGAGTCATGAAACAGACGTAGTGTTGACAAATGATGACATTTTGGGAGATGAAATACCTCAAGACCAGCTGGAATCAATGCGGTTATTTTGCTACCAAACTTTGAAGTTAAATGTTGGGGTATGTACTCTGAAATCCAGTTCTTTTTCTTTGATATTTATCTACTTATTCACATTGTCAAGACAATGAGAGTTGGAGACAGCAAGTTTTCATCAAATTTGTGACAGGCGGAGTATGCCGTAGCTTTTCTATCCACTTTGATTTTTATTGTTTCTTTACTGTATCTGTGATAATTTTGTGGAGGACAATTAAGTGATGAGTTAGTAGGCTTTGTATATGTTAGATGACTGTTGTAATGATAATATTTGAGGATTGTAAGAATATTTTCTCTTAACGATGACATTAAGAGAACTTTTCCCTTTTATAAAACCAAAAATTATTGAAAAGTTGAATGCCTTTTTTTTAAGTTAATTGTTTACTTTGTGTATTATAATTCTTTATTATTATTGTTCATTACAGTTTTGGTTTAACATGAGCTCTGGCATGGCCATTTCTTGAAACCAGGTTAGAGGACATGCACAATTTCCAGGATCACATCCAGTTTCACTGAACAGGTTAATACGTTTGGTTTTATTTTGTTTTCTTGGTTAAGTGGTTATAAGTCTTTTTTGTATGCCTAGTTTACCTGTATGCTGGTTTCTGATTCTTCATTTTGTTTTGTTGAAATAGGCGAATTATCTCTTGGAACTGTGATCAGGCTTTAAGCTGTTTTCTTAATCATGCAGAAACTTTCCTTTTTAAACTAGTAAAGAGTAAAGGTGCCTTGAGATGTGCAAGCGGCTATGTTTTATGTTAAAGTTATAAAACATAAATATTTAAAAATTAGTGGTCAGAAATTAGCTTGCCAGTGTGGTGGATAGGTTAAATGTAAAGGATATAATTTGAGAATATGTATTTACATTTTAAATAATCTGTCTTTTTTATTTTATTCATGAAAATACTTTAAATTTCCTAAGGTTTTATGGTGACACATTAATCATTTCTCTTTTTCCATTCTTTCTTGGGATTAGCTTGGTCCTTGGTGATAATGAAAGTATTTATGATGTCTATTTTTAGTACAAAATAATAATGAAGAAAAATAGGGTAAAGATGTGCCTGAAGGTACGACACTGGCTGAGAAAAGGTCCCAAGCATGTGTGAAGGACTTACCATTTTAGAGAGTGTAGGATGTGAACAGTGAAGTAGCTAAAATCAGTGATGTAAATTCAGTAGAAAACACAGGAATGTCTTCCATTTCTCTGGTTTGACCCCCCAAAAGATTTTTATTTATCAGCTTCAGATGTTCATTTCTTAACTGTTTTTAGGATAAAAGTGAATGTTGAGCTAGTCCTATTTAGTGGTTTCTTTTTCTTTTTTATTTTTTTATAATTATTTTTGTACAGAATCTTTATATAAAATTGAGTTCTCTATTTTTGCGTTTGCAGGGACAATTTACAACTTTTAAGACAACGTTATTATTATGCCACTTGGAAAGCAGATGGAACACGATATTTGATGTTAATAACTGTTGATGGATGTTACTTAATTGATAGGACTTTTAATTTCCGAAGAGTTCAGATGAGATTTCCTTGCAGACACCCAATTGAAGTATGTATTTGTTTATCTTCTTTCTAAGGAAAACTCTGGGAATTTAGTGTTTCATGAGTCTTATTAATATGACATTTTTTTGAACTTGTAAGGGTATAGGGGACAGGACTCATCATTTCACATTGCTTGATGGGGAAATGATAATTGATACCTTGCCAGACTCACAAAAGCAAGAGAGAAGATATCTCATCTATGACATGATGGCACTTAACCATGTGCCTATCATAGAGGTTGGTTGTGTTTATTTATTACAAATTTTTTCTTTTAATTGTTTGTCATCTTTGGCGTTGTAAGTGTGTTGTGAAACTGATAGTTCAGTTGATATCTTGCAATATATTTATTTTACCTTACTTTGCTCTAGGCTTTTGGAGACTCTGTTTTAACATTCGTAGTTGGGCTTGTCAGTAATAAGGGCTTTAATGATCAGTAGTCTTAATTTTGCTTTGGATTTTGATCTTCCTAACCCTGTTTTCCAACAAGCATTATTTGATGTAGGAACTGCTTGTCATCCATTTGGGGTAATGGAAGATAACAGTTACATTACTTGATGACTGCAAAGTAAATTTGTCAGGGGAGTGTCTGTTGGTTTCTGTTGGTTTCCCGTATTAATTTCTGTTGCTTCTTTTCTAGTTCTTTTTCTTCTAGAGATTCAAGAGTGGAGTTATTAGATCTAAGAGTAGATTCAAATTAAGAGGCAAAAAGCCTTTTTAATTTGCAGAATCATCTTATCTCCATTTTCTCTTATGTAAAAAAAAAAAAAAAAAATCCACATAAAACATATCTAGTAACACTATAGATCAAAACTGGTGCAGCGGCCTTTCTATGAACGATGGAAAATGCTGGAAAAAGAAGTGATTGAGCCTCGAAATTATGAACGCCAGAACATTTACCAGAGCAGGAATCCTTATTATAGATATGACCTTGAACCCTTCAGGGTATGTATTGAGGAGCACCGATGTTTAATATATTGATCTATCTCCTACCTTTGTGAGATAGGCTAAGAATTTGCTTAAATCTGTTATCAGGTGCGGAGGAAGGATTTTTGGTTGCTCTCTACTGTAAATAAGGTTTTGAAGGAATTTATCCCGAAGCTCTCTCATGAGGCAGATGGTCTTATTTTTCAGGTGATTGAAGAGGATTATTGTATTATGAATGTCAAACCTTCCGGTCTTGTTGTTTTACTCATTCCCCTTTTGTTTTGTTAATGATATTTCAATCAATTATTTAGTACCTCACCATATGTAATCATCCAATTTTATCTTTTTCAGTTTCACACTCTATATCCTTGCCGATTCATACATCTTTACTCTTAAGTTTGTGGTGCTTAGTAGGCATGTTCTGTTAGGAAAGACTGTTATGTTTATAGGCGCAAGTGGTCACTGATGGCTTTTTTTTGCCAGGGCTGGGATGATCCTTATGTACCTCGCACCCATGAAGGCCTTCTGAAGTGGAAATATGCTCAGATGAACTCTGTTGACTTTTTATTTGAGGTTTTGTTTCTCATTTTTCTTTTAATTGTTTTTTATGCTAAAGTTTGGCTCTTTTGGCTTTAAAAATTTGTAGACATTCATCCCTAAACTGAGAGCTTTATGTATCGACAGATTGGCAGTGACGACCATCAACATCTTTTTCTTTATGAACGGGGGAGAAAGAAGTTGATGGAAGGGCATAGAGTTGAATTCAGAGGTTGCTATGAATTGTGTTTATTCTGTTTCTCTGCTTCATTTGAGAGCATTGCCGTTGATGCTATTTTTTAATTTCCTAAATTTTTTGCAGATGTTTCAGATCCTCCTCCTTCGTTCTCTGGGAAGATTATCGAGTGTTCTTGGGATCTTGATCAACAGGTGTGGGTCTATATGCGGATCAGGACAGATAAGTCGACTCCCAACGATTTCAATACTTTCAAGAAGGTCCGTCTCATTGCTAATTTGACAAATAGTTAATTTTTTTTCCTTAGCTAACTGCAGGAAGTAAGATGTTTGTTTATGCAAGAACAGGTTATGCGAAGTATAAGGGATAATATCACGGAGGAAATTGTATTAAATGAGATTAATGAGATTATTCGCTTGCCCATGTATGCTGATAGAATAAAGATTGACAGCAAGGCCCACCTTCAGACAAATTCAGTACGACGTAGGTGATGGATACTGGTTGTCATGCAGCTGATTGAGGTATTGGATGCTGGAGTTAGCCTTTCATTGCCTGTGTGTTAAAGTGCTTTCAGGCTTCTTTTGGTAGGTAAGTTAGGTGCATACTTGGGCTGTTGAGCACATCATGTAAAAGGTCACACTGGTATCATGTAATTAGCTATCCCCTTTTTTAGTCAATCTTGTAGTTATGTGCTATGCTGGTGAGTTGTATGATCCAGGTGGTACACTATTTTTCTTATAGTTGTTCATATTAGAGGATTAGCATTAGGATAACCATGTAAATTAGTGTTAATTTTTCTTATGTTGTGATCTCTCAAGTTCTATTGAAAGTAGCCATTTTCCAGAACTTAAGTTCTCTTAAGTTCCTTCCTCCTCCTCCCGCTTCCAATTTCTATTTGTTTTTTCCTTTTTTTTTTTTTAATTTATTTTATCCCATGGTTTAGCTATTTAAGTAAGGTAATCTTTTTTTCATTCTTATAAAACAAGTTCTAAAGGGAATGAAAGAATTGATTACGAAATACGAACCCTTAACTCAATTACCAAAATATCTTCACCAATAGAATATATATCAATAAATTGATACTATATATAAGTATATGAAATAGGATTTTATTTTATTTTTATACTTGATTTCAACTCATTTGCTCCCTCTCTAATTTCAGACATGGTAAAGCCTTGGCATTCTATTTTGTAAAGTATTATAATACGATAAATACCATTTTTATGATATCGAAAGGAGCAAAAGCGAAACATTAGAGTACTCAACCGTAACTGAGACATGGAGATTAAGAAGTCGTAAGGCAACTAAAAATTCTTCTTTTCAAACATTAATTTTTCCAAAAATAAAAATTATACGAGGTTTTGTTGAGCTGAATCCACTGCACATCTCGTCAAAATCATCAATGTTCAGAGCTCCTTTTTCAGCTCGGAAATCTTGAGAAGAAGACAGCCAGTGTAATCGATCATCTACTTCTTAGATTTCCGAACTCTCTCTCTCTCTCATCTGGAAACTTCTCAATTACACACTCGAAAATTCTGGAGTGAAGCAGAGATCACAACATGAAATCCTTCGTGATTAGGGTTTTTTGGATTCTTTTCCTTTTGATTAGCGCCCCGAGTTTCTCTCATGGCGACGATTCCAAAAATAAATTCCGTCAACGACGCGCCACTGATGACGAGCTTGGTTATCCCGAAATGTAACTCCTTTTTTGGGTTCGGCGATCTTAATTTTACTTCTTTTTTTTTCTTCTTTGGTGTTTTTTGGATTCTTCAATTAGAGGAGCTATTGTTGTAAGAAATTTTTGTTTGTATGAATGTGTAGGGATGAAGATGCCTTGTTGAACACACAGTGCCCTAGAAATTTAGAACTTAGATGGCAAACAGAGGTCAGCTCTAGCATTTATGCAACTCCGTTAATTGCCGATATCAATAGGTGAAGTTTTCTCTTCCTTTAAGTTTATCTTTTAATTGCATGGTGAGTTTTTACCATGTTAAATTTATTTCATTTTCTGAAATTTGCTTCTTTTTTTTTGAGTAAATTGATAATTATAATAATAATTTAGTTGACTCTAGTATGATCGTATATTTTGTAGTGACGGGAAGCTTGATGTCGTTGTTCCCACATTTGTTCACTACCTTGAAGTTTTAGAAGGTTCTGATGGCGACAAAATGCCAGGTACCAATGCTTTGTTTTTCCTCCAATCATGTTAAATCAAGTTTTTCTATGAAATGAACGTGTTTATTTAGTTCTAGAGTAATTTGATTGAAGTTGATGCAATTGAGTTCTCAATAATTTGTAAGGTTGGCCTGCTTTTCACCAGTCAACTGTGCATTCTAGTCCTCTGTTGTATGATATTGATAAAGATGGTGTGAGGGAAATTGCTCTGGCTACCTACAATGGTGAAGTGCTTTTTTTCAGGTGATTTATCTTACTTAATTGCTCATTAGCAGCAATGCTCTCAAGTTGGTATGTGAACTTATTATTCTGGTGTTGGCATACTAATTTGTCCCAAGGTTATATTTTTAGGGTTTCAGGCTACATGATGACTGAAAAATTGGTGGTACCTCGTAGAAAAGTTCATAAAGATTGGTATGTGGGATTGCATCCTGATCCAGTGGACCGTTCTCATCCAGATGTCCATGATGATTTACTTATCCAGCAGGCTGCTAAAATGAATGCCATGAACCGTATGCTATTCCCATGTTTCAATAATTTTATACCCCTGATATTTCTCAATTTCGTAATCTCTCATTTTATACTTGTTGCTATGAAAGCTCCCTTGCACTCTGCTCCATAATGGTAATATGCAGACAATAAGCAGGCACAAGTACACAGCACATTTCATTGGGGATTATATTGTTCTTTTCGCAAAAGTTTAGTCCCTTATTCTGCATGGTTTTATTTATATCATGGAGCCTTCTCTTCCCATGAAATGACTCACACCAATACATGCTGATTATCCTTGCAGAAACAAATGGAAGTATAGCTGAATCTGACGTTACAGGTTCAAGTTACTCTAGCAAGGTTAACTTGTCCAGTACAGAGAATGGAAAGAAAGAGAATGGAAGTCAAATAGAAGATACCATCAAGCTGCCAACTGGTGTCAATAATTCTTCTGCAAACACTGCATCAGTGGGAAACAATGAAGCAAATAATAAAACAAGTGTGGGGAGATGGCTACTAGAAGATAACAACTCAAAAGGTTCCCAGGAAGGTAGTTCTGATTCAAAAAAGAATGTTCAGGAAGCTACCGTGGAAAATGATCAAGGGTTAGAAGCAGATGCAGATTCATCTTTTGAGTTATTCCGTGATAGTGATAAGTTGGCTGATGAGTATAATTATGATTATGATGATTATGTTGATGAATCCATGTGGGGAGACGAGAAGTGGACTGAAGGACAACATGAGAAAATGGAGGATTATGTGAATGTTGACTCACATATCTTGTCTACTCCAGTGAGTATAAATTTCAATAGATTAGATAATGTGTTTCTTTCTAGTGGAGGAACTTTGTTGCCAGTCACAAGTAAAATTCTACTTAAACAGTCACAAAAATTTTGCTCTCTAATTGTCCTCAGGTCATAGCAGACATTGATAATGATGGGGTTTCAGAAATGATTGTTGCTGTTTCCTACTTCTTTGATCACGAGCAAGTTCTCTTCCTTTCCTTTCAATCTGACTTTGTAGTCTAGGTTATCTCTCAAGTTTCAAGTGCAACCTGAAAATAGCCTTTTTTCTTCCATTTTCATATTTAGATCTTACAATCTGTTTTAAGTTAATTTGTATCTCATGGAAGGAGGGATGCTCTTTTACAATTGAAGGAGCTGAAAAACTGACATTAATTGTTAGGTATTATGACAACCCGGAGCATATGAAGGAACTTGGAGCTATTGATATTGGAAAATATGTTGGTGGTGGCATTGTCGTATTCAATCTTGATACAAAGCAGGTTAAGTGGACAAAGGACTTAGATTTGAGTACAGATACTGCCAACTTCCGTGCACATATATATTCTTCTCCAAATGTTGTTGATTTGGATGGTGATGGTAACTTGGACATCCTTGTTGGAACTTCATATGGCTTGTTCTATGTATTGGATCACCATGGTAGTCCCTTTCAATTGACACTTTTTTTTTTAATTTATTTCCCCTGTATTGTTAGTTTAGAATTCTTACAGTTTGTTTTATAGGAGTCAACCATACTTCACAATCACAACATAGCTAATGCAAATTCCCTCCTTTGTGCCTATGCAAATTCAAGCGGCTAGTTGCCAAGATACTCCAATGTCACGTTATCTTGTGACTCAAATTTTTTACTGAATCTCCTTTAGGATTATTCTTTTTCTACATTCAGTTTGTTGCCTGATTTATGTTTTTGATTCAGGGGTTTCATATGTGAATGTGTTGTGAAGGCTTGAACGCCCTTGCTCCTGTACCACTCTAAGTTTTTCTTCTTGAACCCTAATTAACTATATCCACTTGCAATATGCTTGCACTTTGTTTCCTTACAATACTCTGTTTCTTTTTAAAAGTTTTTCTCCTCATGCTGGTTGATGTTTTTCATTGAAAGCAACTTTCTGTGCAAAGATCTTCATCTTTGTTTTTTCCCATTTAAACTGACTTTAAATTATGTAAGCAACTTTATTTCAATGCTTGTTACCAATTACCCAACTGAATTATTCATTTCATTCAGGTAATGTCAGGCAAAAGTTTCCTCTTGAAATGGCGGAAATTCAAAGTGCTGTAGTTGCAGCTGATATCAATGACGATGGCAAGATTGAGCTAGTGACAACAGATACACATGGAAATGTTGCAGCATGGACTGCACAAGGGGAAGAAATTTGGGAAGCTCATGTAAAGAGTCTGGTTCCCCAGGTGAGTTGTAGCATCTTTTCTGTAGTTTTGCCCGTACATGGCTAGTATGATCATTTGTTAGATAGTTTATGTATATGCATTTATAGTTTGATATTGTTCAGCCAGTCTCTTTTACTTTTCCTTGCATCTAGATTTCATGTTTTCTTATTGCTAGTCCAGATTATATAATTGCATGAAGGGGTATGTGACATGATCATTGGTGTATGCCCTGGATGATTGTTACCAATCTGTTCAAGTATCTTTCTCCGGTTTTAAACCTCTAAATTGAACTAAATAATGCATAAAGAGACTAGTGCTGAGCTGATATACATCATGATTGGATACCTGTTTGAAGTTCTTTGAGATCATATATCTGATATCTTTCTCATTCCTCAGGGTCCTGCCATTGGTGATGTTGACGGAGATGGCCACACAGATCTTGTAATTCCCACGCTATCAGGGAATATTTATGTTCTAAGTGGAAAGGATGGTTCAGTAGTTCGTCCTTATCCATATAGAACTCATGGGAGAGTAATGAATCAACTTCTTCTAGTTGACTTTAGTAAACGAGGGGAGAAAAGCAAGGGACTCACTATTGTTACAACATCCTTTGATGGTTATTTGTACCTGATAGATGGACCTACATCATGTGCTGATGTTGTAGATATTGGTGAAACTTCGTAAGTTATTCATTCTTATGCCTTATGGTTCCATACCCTTATCAATGCTCTTTCATGTTCATTTATCTTCTAAGTGTACCATTTCTTGACAGGTATAGCATGGTGTTAGCAGACAATGTTGATGGTGGTGATGATCTAGATCTTATTGTTACAACTATGAATGGAAATGTCTTTTGCTTCTCAACCCCTGCCCCACATCATCCCCTGAAGGCAGGATAAATCTGAACCAGACATATGACAAACTTCTTGTGCATTTGCTAACAATTTTAGGTATTAATTTAATTATAATACATTTCAGGCATGGAGATCAAATAACCAAGGAAGAAACAATGTTGCAAACCGGCACAACCGTGAGGGAGTGTATGTTACACATTCATCAAGAGCTTTCCGTGATGAGGAAGGCAAAAGCTTCTGGGTGGAGATTGAGATTGTGGATAAAGATAGATATCCATCAGGGTTTCAAGCTCCTTATAATGTCACCGTAAGCTTCCATTTCATACACAAATTACGATTTGCTAAAAGCAACTCAAATGTTTCCTCTCCTTTTTTTGGCTAAGTAGTTCAACTGTTTCAGTCTCCTTTATTTTGATATTGTGCTGAAACAATTCAGACAACATTGTTGGTCCCGGGTAACTACCAAGGAGAAAGAAGGATAAAGCAAAGCCAGATCTTTGAGCGTCCGGGAAAATATCGGATAAAACTTCCGACGGTTGGGGTAAGGACAACAGGGACTGTTGTTGTGGAGATGGTCGACAGGAATGGACTCTATTTCTCTGATGACTTCTCCCTCACATTCCATATGTATTACTACAAACTACTCAAGTGGCTTCTCGTCATCCCAATGCTTGGGATGTTCGGTGTGCTTGTCATCCTTCGTCCACAGGAGGCCATGCCTTTACCGTCATTCTCCCGAAACACTGACTTGTGAGAAACTGCACCGCAGTGGACCTCAACACATGCTATAGTTTACATCACTTAAATCAAGGCCACTGATATAGATGTCTTTAGAGCATTAAATCCTACAAAATTAGACTGCCAAGTTCGCATTGATTTTCCGTTTGTCTAAAAAGTTGGCCTTTTTGCTTTTTCAATCAAGGATGTCGGAAATTGTATCATAGTCGAATTTGAGTTTCATTTTGACATTAGCTATTTACTTGTTTATGCTCTTTTCTTCGCTGCTTTATTGATGGTATTATTCCTCAAATGCAACAATCTAAACGTTTCTTCTATAAATTTTTACTTTGGAACCAAACCCAAAATTGAAGCTTTCACAAGCAAATCGTATGAACAAACTGATTCTTCAGCTGACATGCAAACATTAACACCATAAATATAATTTGATTTCTGATTAATTTAACCAAAAATATCCAACCTATCACTCAGAAAGACCACAATTATGCTTACACCGACAATCATCCGAGTCAAATAATTATTGCAGTCATCAAGGAATTCTACTCAATTATTCATCATAAATTTAAGAAAAACGTGTTTAAACATTATCAGAAGCAAGATGTAATCAACATGAGTTTAACTAGAGCCTACAGCATCTTGAAAAACAGATAACAAGTAATTGTATCATGAATTAAATAGAAAAAGTCTTACATGAGAACCTTAGAAGCCCTGTAAGAGAGGTCTCTTTCCTAGCCTCTTGATCTCTCTATCCATTTTCCTAGTAAGCATCAATCCAAACATCCTGAAATCACATAAAAGGGAGCAAAATGGATGCCCAAAAGTGGCGGGAACATTCCCTTCCACAAAGAAATGACTGTACCAGGTAAGTCCATAACCAAATATGGGCACACAGACCAAGAACCACCAATTAAACAGCACAGAATATATCAATACTAGAATACTCGAGAGTGTGCCTGCAAAGTGCCAGCGCCTTGTAGCTGGTTTTGAGTGCTCATTCACATAAAAAGCCCAAAACTCCTCCAAGCTCCTGAAATTCATCTCTTTTAAGACAAAAAAAGAAAAAGCGAAACTGAGAAAGTTGATCACTTGAATCACCTGATCAGAAACTTTGTAATAAATTAAGCCAAAAAAAAAAAATTCAATCTTGATTTGGTTTGACTGGAGGGTTTTGGTTAAAAATCACACAAATAGGGACTAAATCAAGAGGTAGTTGGGAAAACTGGGTTTGATGGGATGGATATTCTGGGATCCGGTCACTCCCTGTCTGAAAGGCTGGAACTTTGCTGGAATGATATAATTAATAATGTACTCCAAGGAAGGAAAGTGGCGTAAGAGAGTTGAAAAGGGTGAATATTTGCTGTCTCTGGAGGTGAAGGAATCAAAGTAGGTTCGGAGTCTCTTATGCAACAGTAGCTTGGGCTTTGTCCGCTGAGATATGTGACGGAGAGAAATTTGGACTTACTTCTTTTATGTTTTATAGTTTTTTTTTTTTTAGTATTTTTTCTTTATTTTTTGAGCTAATAGCTTATATGTGCATTAGAAAATAAACAAACAGAGTCCAGAAAGTAAATTGTAATAAATGTTTCATGTACTATATTACAAATCAATACTATATCAAGCTTCAATATGTTGACTTAATGTTCTTCACTCTGCTGTGATTTGTGATTGACAGATCACGTAAGGCAAACAAAAATGTACAATGACACTTTTGCCATAAACAAAACAAAGAATGAGGTCGCTAAATTATCTTGCCGTACCATTCATGAATCAATGCTAAATGATCTTTTTCGGTTCATTTCGTATTACTTCCCCGGTGTGAACTTGTTTTTAAATGCTGCATGATGTTCTTTGACATTTTAGAAAACTGGCTTCCCAGTTGCAAACAGATTCCAGAAAATGGCTGTGACACTGAGGAATGCCTGAAAAGATCCTAACCACTGTACAAAACAACCGGTTCCAATGATGCTGATTATGGCAGCCAGTGTCCCTGCTGAATTTGCTATGGCTGTTGCCATTAAGAATATATATCCTTATTGTTAGTGATGGAAAATTGAAAACTAAGTAGAGGAAAAGTGCAAAACTACAATAAATATGAACAAAGTCATCGGCTTGTTATTAGATAGAATTGGCTTTAATGTAGCATTGAAGAAGTTGTTAGAAATTTTCAAAATAAAATATGAAAAATAATTTTATATTAATAAAAAGTTAAGATAGATAATTAAGTTTGTTTGAAATAGAGAGATAAATTTATTTAAAATGAACAGTTTTAACTGTTTAAAAATAGATAATTTTTATCTATTTAAAATAGAGATATATGTTTGTAGAAAAAAACATTTATCTATTTATAAAAGGTTCTTTAAGCTTTCTAAAAAATATATAGAAAATAATTCTTGGAACACTTCCTCTTTCTTCAACTTTAGATTTCTTTTATAGTTTTACTACAAAAAACTTTTATAGAAGTTCAGTGATATTGTGATACACTGATGATTGTTCGGTAAATTGATTTCATCAATGCAAAACATAATCAATCACTAGACTTCATTATATCTTCAAGGTTTATTACCTGCAATCCTTTTGTATGCTTACTAAGTAAATAATACGGTAGGGGCAAATAAAACCTTAAAAAAAGTGGTACTGTCACACGTCTTGGAGCTTTTCCTCAAAATTTCAAATTTATCAACAGTAGTAATTTCAATTTTTCATTGTTGCTTTAACAATCTTAAGATTTTATTTGGTTCAACAATGGCTACTGAAGCAACGCTCAAAGAATTGGCTTATAGTTTTGTCAAATTGGGTTGTTTTGATAGTGGCAATTTTCAAAGATAGCAGAAAAATGTGCATTTTCAACTTTCAATCTTGAAGGTTATATATGTTCTGACTATTTTCAAGCCAAAAGAAAATGAAACAGAAGAATTTGTTACTGCAACAAGAGAAAAGTAGAAATGGAATAATGCAGATTACATGTGTAAAGGTTATATTTTAAACGGTCTGTCTAATAATCTGTTTGATAGATACTTAAATGAGGTTATTGCAAAGGAGTAATAGAACAAATTGAAGACCTGGTATATGATCGAAGATGCAATAAATACAAAATTTCGCGTTAGTCATTTCAATAATTATCAAATGGTTTATGAACGTTCTATGATTGAACAACTACGTAAAATTGAAAGAATGCTTAATCAATTTAAACAATATAATATGAGTATAAATGAACAATTATTGTATTATTTGTAATAGACAGACTTTCTCCATCATGAAAGGACTTTAAAAGAAGTTTGAAACATAAAAAAAAAAAAAAAAATCACTCTTGAGGCTTTGGCTAATCATCTTTAAATTAAAAAGGAATACATAAAGTAAGAACAAAATTTTGGTTCTAGTGATGCCAAAATTCATGTTTTGGAGGAAAGACAAACTAAAAAGCTTGACAAAAAGAAATTCAAGTTCAAGCAGATTATTAATGGGCCTAAACTCAAGAAGAATAAAAAAGGCTTATGTTGCCATTGTGGTGAGCTATGATATTTCAAAAAAGAATATCAGTTACTACAAAAGAAAAATGATTCCTTAAAAGGGGATACTTCTGAAAAAATTTGTTATCATGATTTTCGAGATCAACGTACTTGAAAATGATGAATCTTGGTGGATTGATTCTGGGGCAATAAAATATGTGTGCAAGGATAAAAGTATGTTCACAACATTCAAACCAAATGAATATGGTAGTATCTTTTACATAAGAAATTCTTCTATAGTAACAATCAAAGGCAAAGAGACGTTGATCTTGAATTCACTTATGGAAAAACTCTAACTTTGAATGATGTTTATTATCTATAAGAAGTTAGGAAGAACTTAGTGTCTGAAAATTTGTTGAACAAATTTGGTTTTAAACTTATATTTAAGGTAGATAAATTTATTATATCTAAAGGAGAAATTTTTGTTGGGAAATGGTATATGTATGAGGGAATGTTCAAACTCAATAGTATTAATAAAAATAATAATGATGTTTTTGCTTACATAGTTGAATCTTTATATTTATGACATTATAGATTAGGTAATTTAAATTATAAAAAATTACATGTTATGAGTAAGCTTCTGTTAATTTCTGAATTTAGTCAAGATATTAATAAATGTAATACATGTATGTTGACTAAGATTATTAAAAATATTTTTTCTAAAGTTAAAGGAAATACAAAATTACTTGAGTTAATTCACAATAATGTTTGTAATATGCATAACACTCCTACATTATCTGAAAAGAAATATTTTATCATATTTATAAAAGATTGTATTAGATATTGTTATTTTTATTTGTTATCTTCCAAAAATAAGGTACATGATAAGTTTAAAATATATAAATCTGAAATTGAACTTTAGTACGAATTTTTTATCAAGTGTTTGAGGTTGGATAAGGGTAGAAAATGTTATAGTCCAAGTTAGTTGAATCTACCAGAATAATCCATTAAGTTACTACTCCTTATACACCACAACAAAATAATGTAGTTGAAAGGAAAAACATGGTCTTAACAGAAATAGTAAATCCAATGTTATCATATTCTGGTCTTGAACAAAGATTTTAGAGTGAAGCTTTATTAACAGTTTGTCATATATTAAATAGAATTTATCATAACATCTAGATCCAGGGATCTATCGCTAGACATTGACTTTTAGGGAGTCGCCACCAATCTTTTTTATCTATGTGTGATTGGCCACCTAAAAAATCTGTCTTTTTAGGGAACATCTAAGTTTAAGGGTCCCTAAAAGAATAGGTTCAGGTCTACTAACCAGAACAGGGTTCGAGAGTTCGGTTACGTATTAGGAAGGTTATAGCACCCTCACAATGCCCATCAAAAGATGGTACCAGCTTAAATTTGTGTTATCCGATAAGCCTTAAAATTTTACCAAGTAATTAACTATTGGAAATTATTCTCAATTGACTCTAATACTTTTAGCAAAAAATTGAAAAAATTCCCTCACCTCAAGAGTATGCAAGAAAAACTACTGTTTCACTTGCAGATGCTCCATCGTCGGATTATTTAAAGAAAAATAAAATCAAAATCAAAATAAAAAAAGAAGAAAAGAAGGATTTTTCTTGTGCAGGAAAAATTGATACTTTCAACTTTTTCCTAAAAATATTTTTTTTGAAACTTTAATTTCGAGGAAAATTGATACTTTCAACTTTTCCTCAAAAATTGATTTTTTTAAAAAATTTATTTTTAAGAAAAATTGATACTTTCAACTTTTTTCCAAAAATAGTTTTTGAAAACTTTTATTTTCAAGGAAAATTGATACTTTCAACTTTTTCTCAAAAATATTTTTTGAAAACTTTTATTTTCAAGAAAAATTGATACTTTCAACTTTTTCTCAAAAATTGATTTTTTTGAAAATTTATTTTTAAGAAAAATTGATACTTTCAACTTTTCCTAAAAAATAGTTTTTTTGAAATTTTATTTTTAAGAAAAATTGATACTTTTAACTTTTCCCAAAAAATATTTTTTGGAAACTTTTATTTTCAAGAAAAATTGATACTTTCAACTTTTCCTCAAAAATATTTTTTTTGAAATTTTATTTTTAAGGAAAATTGATACTTTCAACTTTTTTCAAAAAATGTTTTTTTGAAACTTTGATTTTCAAAGAAAATTGATACTTTCAACTTTTAACTTTTCCCAAAAAATCTTTTTTTGAAAATTTATTTTTAAGGAAAATTGATACTTTCAACTTTTTCCCAAAATTTTTTTTTATTTTTATTTAAAGAAAATAGAATAATAAAATAAAATAAAAATAAAAAGAAAAGTAAAACAAAATTAAAAATAAAATAAAGATAAAAAAAATATTAAATAAACCTAATATAATAAATAAATAAATAAATAAATTCAAAAAAAAAACCTGAAGCGGCTCAAAGTATGGTTCGACTCGGTTCAAGAAAGAAAAACGGCTCGAAAAAGCGACTTGGGATCTCGGCTCGGCTCGGCTCGGAGGGAGGAAGACACGCGCGGGTCAGAAAACGGATCGACGCTCGAGTCGGATCGGATCTCGGTAAAATACGCGGATCTTCTAGGTCACTTAAGGTAAAAACGACATCGTTTTAAGAGGGTATATAAAACTTTTCCCTTTATTTTTCGGTAGAAACCTTCTTCCCTCTCTCTCTCTTCTTTCTTTTTCCTCTCGTTTCTCTCTAAACGATCGAAGAACTCCGATTGAATGTTCACCGGATTCTAGAATTTTTCGTCGGAATCTGAGTTTTTCACCGAAAGTTCATTAAAAAGTTGGTCGATTTCTGGGATCCTTCGTCGAAAATTGGGCAGCTCGTCGAAAAATTTAAATTTGGCCGAAATCGTCGTCGAAAAATTCAACCTTCGTCGAAAAAATCACCGAAATCTGGAAATTTTCCAAAAATTTTCAGAAAAATTTTCGCCAAAAATCTCTAAAAAATTATTTTCGATTCCCACAACTATTCTAACACTTCTCAACCTTCTTTTAGCCTTCAAAGACTCTTCTATACACCTCTTTTCTCTCAAATCAGTAGTTTTTTACTCACTATTTTTCTGTGTGTTCTGTTCTGTTCTGTTCCAGAGGGTCCCTTTTATAGGGATTGATCAGAAGAATTTCTGATCAATTCCAATTCCTCTTTGGATTAGGATTCAATCATTGAATCCAACATGGACTCTTCTGATTGAATCTCAATCCAATTTTCAACCAGATAAATCAAAAAAATAAAAAAAATCAAACGAAAATAAATCAGATAAATCAAAAAAATTAACAGATAAATTAAAATTAAATAACAGATAATACATAAATATTAACAGGAAAAAAAAGAAAAAATAATAATAATAATAAAAATATATACATATTAATAGATACATAAATACCTAAGATAAAATAATAATAATAATAATAATAATAAAAGAAAAGAAAATATATATAAAATAGTAATAATAAAAATAAAAATGTAAAATACAAAACAAAAAATAAATAAATAAATAAAATAAAAAGAAATATATATATATATATATATATACTTACCCATTTGGACCAGGTCCAATTGATCTGGGCCTAGACCAAATTAGGTGTCTACAGAATTCCTAGCAAAGAAAGAAAAATAACCCTATATGACCAATGAAAGAAAAGAAAACCAAATCTTAATTATTTAAAAGTTGGAGATGTAGGGCTGTAGTTAAAATTTCAGAACCCAAAAGAAAAAAGTTGGGTGAAAGGGGAATATAATGCATATTTATAAGATATACACAAAAAATAAAGCATATAGGTTCATGGTTTTTGAACCAAATGATTCAATTTCAATTAACACTGTTATTGAATTAAGATATACAATTTTTTATGAAAAAATATTTAAATATATTTCAAGACAACTATAAGCAATTCATCCTACAAGTGAAAAAGAAATTCCAAATCTATTGGAACAAACTAAAATTAGTGATGAATTTTGTTAAGAAATAAAGACAAGCAAAAGGGTTCAAAAAGCAAAAGATTTTAGATCAAATTCTTTTATGTTCCTTGCAGAAATGACTGGTGAAAGCATAAACAATAAAATTCCTTATTATTATAATGTGGAGTCTGATCTTGTTACATTAAAGAAGCAATAAAGTCTCAAAGTTTGCTTTTTGAAAGAAGCAATAATTGTGAAATGAATTTAATAATGGAAAATAACACTTGAATTTTGGTTGACCTTCCACTAGGTTCTAATCCAATAGGCTACAAATGGATTTTCAAAAAAAAAAAATAATAAAGGTGGATGGAACCATAATTAAATTTAAAGTAAGGTTGGTAGCCAAAGGCTTTACACAAAAGTAAAAGATAGACTACTTAGATACTTATGCTCCAGTAGCTAGAATTGTTACAATTAAGGTTTGTAATTTCACTTTGCCTCGATTTATAATTTGATTATACATCAAATGGATGTAAAGACTACATTTTTAAATGATGAATTAGAAGAAGAAGTATATATGAAACAACATGAAGGATTTATCATTCTAGGTCAAGAGCATAAGGTTTGTAAACTTGTAAAGTCCTTATATAAACTTAAGCAAGCACCAAACAATGGCACCAAAAGTTTGATGAAATCATTCTTACTAATGGTTTTAGAATTAATTAGTTAGATAAGTGCATATATAACAATTTTAAAAATGACAAAAAAGTTATAATTTGCTTATATGTGGATGGTATGCTAATATTTGGCACTAATTCAGAACAAGTTACGAAAACAAAGAAATTTTTATCAAATAACTTTTCAATGAAAGATATAAGTGTAACAGATGTTATTTTTGGAATTAGAATAATTCGAAATGGTAGTTGCATAACCTTGTCACAATCGCATTATATTGAAAAATTACTTAAAAAGTTTGATCTTTTCGATTGTATTATAGTATCTACATCCATATATTTTCAATTGAAATTAATATCTAATACTGGTAGTACAATTTATCAATAACAATATCTAAAAATAATTAGTTGTTTGATGTATGCAATGACTTGTACAAAGCCAAACATAACATTTACTGTTGAAAAGTTAAGTAAGTACACAAGTAATCTAAGTAACTTGAATTGGCAAGCAATTAAAGAGTATTTTGATATTTGAAGAAAACAATCAATTATGGATTGTGTTATAGTGGATATCCTTCAGTTATAGAAGGATATTCTAATGCTAGTTGGATTGCTAATATAGAAGTTCATGTTTTTACAAGCGGGTGGATCTTTGTACTTGGTGAAGGTTCCATTTCTTAGAGTTCCAAAAAGCAAACATGCATAACGGATTCCACCATGGTAGTTGAGTTTATTACATTACTCGCAATAGTTAAAAAAGTTGAATGGCTAAGAAATTTATTATATGAAATACATTTATGGCTTATACCAATTTCTCTAATTTTTATCCTATTTAATAATGAAACAACTCTAGCAAGGGCATATCGCCAAGTATATAATGAAAAGTTTAGACATATTGGATTAAGATATAGCTATATTAAATAATTAATTTCAGATGGAGTGATCACTATAAATTATATAAGGTCAAGTGAAAACTTGACAGATCCTTTAACCAAAAGTCTTGCTAGAGAGTTGGTAAAAAAGACTTTAATAGAGATGGGGCTCAAGCTTATGAAGTAACATCACCCATAGTGGAAACTCAGCTCAACACTTAATATAACGTCAAGTCTTGAATTCAATAAGACAAAATACATCATCTGTATATGACTGTTAACACTATATTAATATTTAATGCCATCTTTGGTAAAGTGTTAGATACCTGTAATGGTAAAGAAATGATGAGTAATATATTCTTAATAGATCATAACATAAATATGTTAGAGTGTTATAGTTACAGAAACACTCTTAATAAGAGCTACCTATATAAGTGTGAAATGTGGCTATTTCTAGGAGCTTAAGAGCTTCGCGCTAATAGCATTCACGAAAAGAAGATACAAACACATGGTATAAATATGTCACTAGATACCAAACATTCATTGGGTGTTAAAATCATTGTGTGAAACAAGTTCGGTTAACCAAATAAAATAGCCGGTTCAAAGAATAGTCCACCATGAGATTTTAGTTAACTTTAACTTGTTTTACTAAGTGAATGTTTAAATTGGAAGATATCTTCATTTATGTAATTGATTTTCAAGGTTATCATAAATCTGGATTATTTTGAAAATGATAGGGGATTGTTAGAGATTTTCAAAATAAAATATAGGAAATAATCCCATATTGGAAAAAAAAAAAAGATAAATAGTTAAGTCTGTTTAAAATAAAGAAATAAGTTTGTTTAAAATGAACAGTTTACAAATAGTTATTGTCTATTCAAAATAGACAGTCATGTCTATAGTAAAAGACACTAATATGTTTATAAAAGGCTTTTTTGAAAAAGATATAGAAAATAATTCTTAAAACTCTCCCTCTTTCTTCAAACTCCAAATTTCTTTTATAAAAGTTTTACTGTAAAAAACTTCTATAGAAGTCAATGATCTTGTGATATACCAATAATTACTTGGTGGATTGATTTTGTCAATGTAAAATATAATCAATTACTGAGCTTTATTGTATCTTCGAAGTTTATTGCCTATAACCCTTTTGCATACATTCTAAGTAAATAATACAGTAGAAACAAATAAAACCTTAAAAAAAGTGACACCGTCATAGGCCTTAGGGCCTTTCTTAAAAATTTTAAATTTACCAAAAATAATAATTTCAGATTCAGTATTTGCTCTAACAGAAGCCATGGTTGATCATAGGCAATATGTTGATAAAGTTCGTAAGAAAATCACTGCATCATTACTCAGCCTGGACAGTAGTGAACACTGCTGCATGTCGAGATTGTTTTCTAGTTATTTGAGAAAATTGGAAGAGTTTTCAAGTGGATTTGGAGCTCAGTGATATAATGAAGCAAATAAACTACTTCCACAGATTGCTAAAAAAGTCAATGCCATGGCCAAAGTCATGCAAAATTAACACTACCAGCATTCAGAAATAGAGTAGAAGGCTCAACATTCAAACCTTTGTTAGGAGCACTCGTTGAGAGCCTATCACAAAAAGTTGTTAAAATACTAAAATGTATATAATCTCAGCACTGTTTAACTGGTTTAAATGTATGACGAGCATGTTCAGTGAAAGCACATCAGGTCTGGAGTCTCAAATCTGGATTGAGAACCTGCATATGGAGCCCAAGTTGGTGGTGGCTAAAGTAGGCATAAAACCATACAAAAATGGCCCATTTTTTTGCCTTACAGGGCCTAAAAGTTTCCAAGTTGAATTAAGGTCGAGAGAAAGGAGGAGCAAGTCTGATCTTTGTAGCACTGAAATCAACAGGCTGGGCTCCATCGATTAAAAGAAAAATTGGCAGAAAGGGAAAAAAATATTGGATCTTTCTTGCGAGCATAATTCATTGGCCTCTTTTAACTTTAACATTGAAAAGAAAAAGCAAGTGGGGAAATTAAAAAAAAAAAAAAAGAAGCAAAAAATCATCATCTGCCTTTTCCCTACCCCCTCCCTTCCAC
Organism: Durio zibethinus; assembly: GCF_047325235.1. Classification (NCBI taxonomy): domain Eukaryota; kingdom Viridiplantae; phylum Streptophyta; class Magnoliopsida; order Malvales; family Malvaceae; genus Durio; species Durio zibethinus. The sequence continues at coordinate 26,159,269 of NC_143173.1, forward strand.
CTTTGAAAAACATTTTCTACTGATGATTTTCATGCACTAATAATATATAAAACAACAACAATAGGGGGGGGGAAAAGCTCTATATTTTATTGTAAATTTCAAGGCATGTCAGTTAGTAGTGTAGGTCTCTTAGCCCTTATCATAACCACATCAAAGCAAAGATCCGTTTGGAATATATCTGTAAATCCCAAAGAAGGTTTGCCTAGAAGCTATCCTCTTTGATGATCTTGAATGCCTATCTCTGCAAATTCCATATGACTTTGTCTGGCTTTACTAACATGCCAACTCCCAATTCTTTCTTGGGATTCCTTCACTCTGCCTCTATAATTACATAGCAGTAGTTTTATTATTATTTATAAAACTTGAATCTCACATTTTTTCTGTCCACTATATTTGAATAGAAGCTTTTTGCAAGAATACTAAGAAACTTGATCAAAAGGGATCAGGTGGGCAGCTTATATCAGCTAGATATAGCATATCTTTTCCTTTGATGGGGGAAAAAAAGGTAATAGAGAATATCACGTAAGAAGAAATGGCAGTTGGGTTCAATATTCCTTCTATTATCTTTTATTTTTTGGGAGCATTCCTTTTTATTGTCACACACATGCACCGATCACTTTTTTGCCTTGCATGATAAAGGATTTCTGCATATGATTTCAAAATAAAATACTTACTTCATTACAATGGGGTTTTTGGGAGAACATGTTGGGGTCCAAATTAGAGCCTTTTTTTTTTTTTTTTTGCCTTTAAAGTGGAACTATCATTCATTCTTCTACACATTGTTTTTTATTATTAATTGGGAAAAAAAAAAGCCTCTGATTTGCATGTTTTGTGTGGGCCAATGGACTCAATTAGATTGTCCTTTTGCCGCTCATAATTCTTTGGTAATGATGGAGCTCACCTTTTTCTTTTTTATCTACAGTTAGACATGTATTTGCGTCTGAGTTTTTCTTTACAGCTTATTCTCCTGGAAAAAGGAAAGAAAATATTGTTCCAAACATGCAGAACTGTATATCAGAAGGAGAATATAACTTTATTTGTGACTATGGTTTCTGTAATTATGGACAATAATGATCTTAGTCTTATAATAAGACAACATAATTTGATATAATGGGTTTAGCCAAATTTGTGGAATCCATTGGTGCGCATGTTTATCTTTGCATTATTCAAGGGTTTTTCACTGTTTCCAAATCAATTTATAATCTTCATTGGTCTTCATGATTTTAGCAGGAAAAATGATCATCACCCCTTAATTTAGGGACTTTCACATCTTCTGCTTCAAATATGTTCCCCATTTATATCAGAATCATCAGTGGGTGGACGAAGGGATTATTATGAATTAATGATGTTAAAGAGAGATGCATAACATGAACATAATATAAATCATGATAATTTCCATTAAGGTTACATTAATTGACCTGCCATTGCAAATGCTGAGAGGCTGAATTTCTTTTGTTCTTTTTCATTTGAGAAAATGACAAAAAAAATTAAAAAAAGAAAGAAAGAAAGAAAGCTCATTCTCACTGCATAAAGCATCAGAGAGACAAAACTACTTGTCTGACTACCGAATCTTCAGTTCTTCACTAAAGAACAGAAAACAAACTTAAAAAATTGCCCCCAAATCCAAAAGTCTTATACTCCTAATCTTTGTTTGCATGCCTGAACAGTAATATGATCAGATTCAGCTCCTTTCCATGTCATCGGTAGTGAAAATTTGGCACAAAAAACTGGTTTTTTTTCTTTTTCTGATGTGAACCCTCAAATAGCTTTGGATTTCGAGTCCAATGACAGAAGAACATGCAGCTTAATTTAAGTACTGTGTTCACAGTTTGCTCGACCGACTCCAAGTTCAGTAGCTCTCATCTTGAAATGGCTATATTTTACTCCTGCAAGTTGCATCATGTATATACATATAAGGTGAAACAAACTTAATTATCAATGCTTTAAATTCGACTTTACAACAAATTTCACATGCAAACCATAAATCAAGCCTATAGTCTTTATTTTAGACAAAATAGGACAAAGTGTTTTTTTACAGAGATTGTAGCTCGTGGATAAAAAAATTATAGATATCGAAAATTGAATAACCAATTGAATTAAATCAAGACTTCTTATAAAGTCTTCAAGCATTTACTTACAAAATTTGTTGTAAATATAATATATATATATATATATTATAAGGTAGATATTGAAGTAGTGGGCATTAAACAAAGAGTAGAGATTTAGTGAGAAAAATATCAACAAAAAAGTACTTAGTCAATGATAAAAACAAGTTAATAAAGGTTGATACAAGTGATTAAGATTTAATATATGTGTATAAAGTATTCAGATTTGAAATCTCATAATTTTTTGTTGATAAACGATCTAAAAAATCTTAAAGATCCGTAAATTTCATTATAAGTTGACTATTTACTCTAATCTTAAAGATAAATCAACCCGTTCTGCTTTAAATTTTTTTTTTTACATAAAAAAAAAAGATTGATTGGAGAGAGACATGCATGGGTTATAGTCAATTATAGTCTGATATTGGACATGTAAAGAGCATTGGTAGGGACTGTGAAAATAAGTTGGACTATCACAATCTGAAAATTGAAGCAAACAAGAAAACATACATAAATATATACGAATACCAAATAGATATATAAAAGCTAAATTTGAAAACAATGGTTGGATGTTCCCATAGTGGCACAAAAGATAGGGACTTGGCAGGGGCCACTGCCCAAGCTAGTTGAATTTTTGTCCCGAATCTTTTTTTTTTTTCTTTCCCTTCCAAAAACAACCTTGCATGCATTTACACATCACTTTTAAAAATTTATATAAATAAATAATAAAATTTCTAAATAATCAATCAAAACAAACAAAACCCAAGAAAGACAAAAGCCAAGAGACTAGATAGAAAATGATAAAGTGAGACAAAGCTTTAAACTCTTTGGGTTTTTTTTTTTTTTCTCAAAAACTATTTGTCCATCTATCCATTTGAATAAAAAAGGGCAAAAGTAAAGGTAGAGCCTTTACGCCTCGTTTCATGCAGAAAGATATTATACACTCGCTTATAAATTGGCCACCCACCACAATATTTCATTTGATAATTTATATAGAATAAAATATAAAATTTATGTATTTATATTATGTTTTATATAAAAATTATATATAATAATTTATATCGGTATAAAAATATAAAATATTTTTTATTTTATTAAATTTATAAATAATAATTATTAAAATTTTAAATTATATTATATTTTTATTTTTATTTTTATTATATTTATATTATATTATTATATCATATTTTAAATTAATAAATTTACCGTCGTGTTGATGTTCATGTGGCACATGCGACTGCGGCGAGGGCGAGGGCGGGGACGGAGGGAGCTTGGATTTTGGGGACACTCGTGAAAGGGCAACCGAAAGGAGGAGGTGTGGTGGACCCGCAGAGGGACAGGTGGCCTTTGTTAGCAAAGGCTCAGGGTAGCCGGCGAGGGCTCAGGTTCATTTCACTCGTGACTCAGCGGCGGCTCTCACTTTCGTTGATACGTGCATGCATATTAATGCTTCCTCGTCAATCGAATCTTCCTCTCTTCTCTCTGTTTTTAACTATTATTTTTTATTTCCATGCTACGCACCAAATTTCTCACGTAGTATACAACTATTTGTTGTATTGAACCAAATTTACAGTTCTGTAATTCTAATTTGAAATTAAGATATGAGATAAAAATGAGGAAAGAAAATCAAGTCTAATTGTTAGTGTTATCATTTGAAATTAAGTTATCAATTAAAAGAATTTTTTTTTATTCATGTCATAATCTCCTATAAGCTAAAAAAAACAAGTCTCAAATCTTTATATAATTATAAAAAAAAAAAAATGTTGCCTACTAATCTATATATGCTCTTTAAATAATTACTATCAAAATTTCCTTTTAAGTTTTTAATTTATCTTTGTACATTTTATTTTATTATTTATTTAATTAAATAATATATTATGTACATAAATTCTTTCAAACACATAATTTTCAAATATCAATTATAATGACATATTAATTAATTCAAAAAAATCAATCAATAAATAATTACAACCAAAATTCGATCATCAAAAAAATTTTAATAAAATTTAAAATGTACTATATTAATAGTATAAAAAAGTATCTAATCAAAATAATAAATTTAAAAAATATTATCATTGTATTATAAAAAGAATACATATACGATTTGGTTTTTTTCTTTTGGTGAAATACCGTATGTAGAGGAAATTTGGTGAGAGAATGAAGGGAGGGAGATTCCTCTCATTCTTGGGCACACGTGGGAATACAAAATATAACTACAGCTTTCAATCAGATCATCAGATGGTGATATCATCAAATCGAATAGACTATAGGTAGACTGGCCCTATTATAACATTCTCACGTGGTCCCCAGCCTTTTGCCCTTTGGGCTTTGGAGATTCAAACGTGCTTCCCACGCGCACCCAAATCAATCTATGCTTGAATGTCGAATGTTGACCTGTATGCACCATACGGTGCAGGTAAGCCTACCTGATCCATACGTATGCACGAGTGTCACTCATCTCCTAATTATTCCTTTTTTTTGGGCCAATCTTCTCATTATTCCTCTTTGTACGAATTATTTACTTTCATACTTTGTTTACTTTTTTTATTTTCATCTAATATATATTTCTTCTGCCTCATTTTTTTAATTTATTTAGGATGTTATCAAATTATATCATTTTTTTATGAACATTTGAAATTTTTATTTTTTATATTTTAAAATTATTTTTTACAAAATTTTAAATTTTTTGATATTAAAATTCATGAAGTTTTAATTTTATACAAAATTTAATTTTAATATTAAATATATTAAAATTAATTTTTTTTAAATTCTATAAAAGTCAATACCAATAAAATAAATTGAGATGGAGAAAGTACTTAAGTAACTAATTATTTCATATTAAATAAAAAAAATTTAATACAATCAAGTGTTTTTATAAATTTTTATCTTCAAATAATGGAAATAAATTTTTTGTCCAACCACATAATATAAAAACTTGACAAAAAAAGGCTTATAAAAAATAAAAGAAATAAATAGTGACATTTTAAGTTTTTAACCAATGCCTTTTAGAACATATAATAAATTTTTTTTCATTATACAAAAATTTATTAGAACTTATTTAAGGAAGGGCTCTTCTTTTTTTCTTATTTATAATTATGGGGTTGTCCCACACTCTCCTTTATAAGGAATCAATATAAAAAAAAAAAACATGGTTTTACCTTTTCTTTAATCCCTCTTTCTTTTGCTAACCCTTTATTTGTTTAAAATGTTTCATCAACCATGGTTAATGAAATAATTGGTCAAAGATAGAACAAAGGGTCATAGTGATTAAAAGCAAGAATCATATCTAATTTTAATGCATGAATATGCAAACTAAAAATGTGGGGTGACTTTGACAATTTCAAACGAATTAGGTTCTAGAAAAAAAAATCATGTTGTGAAATCAAATTACAATGGAATGTGAAAGTTACATCAAGTTCTTTAATAATGTGTTTTCCCATGTTTTGGAATCCTTTAAAAAAAATTATAGTAAAGATTTTAAAAAGATATACGAATAAAAAAAATAGGAGTAATTTACGATTTTCTAGAATAAATTCTATGGAAAAAAGAGGCTTATCAAATTGAAACAAAAAAGTGATAAAAAAAAAGTAACCAAAAAATGAAAGTAATTTTTCCTAAATGATTTTGCAAATCTCACAAGCAATTAATACTTCTTTCATATTGATTATGTAACTTAAGATTTAGTGGTTAAAGAGTTTAATGGAGGTTGAGAAGGGCAGCATACATGATCTGTCATTAAAAAAAAAATTTAAAAGATGTTGGAGATAATATTTCAAACGTATTTTTATATTTAAATAAATAAAAGATATTAGAAAAAAAGTGAGAAAAACGTCAAAATAATTTTAAAAAATGTAAAAATAGAGTAAAATAATCAAAGTCATTACTATTTGACTTAACCTCATGTTTTATATCTCAAGATTGATGATATAATTGATTGAATAATTATACATAAATCGTTTGATTAAAATTATCATTAATGTATTCGAAATTATTATTTACGTGATTATTGAAGTATAATATATATGTTTTGAGAAATTCTCTTATATTCAAACTTACTTATTGGAAATACATATTTTTTTTTCAGAGAATTATAAATTTATATGTAAGTGTTCATTATTCGATCACTTATATATATATGCATGAATACTGATTTTGTTTTTAGTTTAGTAAAAAAAAAAATAATTTTTTACGAGAGAGAGAGAGAGAAAAAAGCAGGTCGCCCTTTTCAATAAATGGCTCAGCTGACCGGGGGAACCTAAGGCCAATGTACTTTGGCCATGCATTATTGTTTTTGTACGCTGCTCCATCATTTTATGTACCGTTCACTAATTATAAAAAGGCAAAGAAAAATGATAAAAGAAAACCAAAGAAACGACGTCATCTTAACTCATGTAGCACTAGTTTAGTTATTCTCTCAGGCTCTGCAAAAGCTGAACGACCCCGTTTTGCTTTGACAAAGTTGGTCTGGGGAACAGAGTGACCTTTGCTAGGTACATGTTGATCAATTGGTGAGACAATCTCTGAATCCACAAAATAAATCCAAATGGGAAAACCATACCCCAAGAATTGAACTTATTTGGAAGCCAACAAAAAAATTTAAAGAAACAGAAAAAGAAAGCCAAAAAACAAAAAGAAACTCAAAACAGGAAAAAGGGAAAGTAAAAAAAAAAAAAAAAAGAAAGAAAGAAAGCGAAATGTGAGAAAAAGAGGCACCATTTCACCCCAGCCCCAACCCCTTCTCTGGTGTGATGGCGTGGTTTGCTTTTGCTTTTTCTCTGGACAGGAATCTTTGAAAATCCAAAGCATCCCTCAAACAAAGAAAATTTCAACAAAGCTGAAAGCAAAGCAAAAAAAAAAAAAAAAAAACATTATAGTTATTGTTAAAGCAAGTTAAAGGGTTTGTAATGCGGGCACCCCCACCCCCAACCCTATTTCTATCGGCAATTATGGCTGATAAACTCACCTTGATTTTGCTAAGATTTGCTTGCTAGAAAAAACAGTCGATTTTATCCTTTGATCCCATTCTTGATCTAACATGGAGGCAATATATATTCGTTATATTTTTTATGACTCATTTTAAAAATAACTAATTCATAAGACAGTTAAAGTATTTCTGAAAAATTATAACAAATTCGAATATTTAGACTACAAAGGATTTAACTTATTTATTTAGTTTTCACACAAGAATTTGATTGATTTTCGACATTCTAATGCATTAGAAAGAGGCATTAAAGTCTAAAACCTGAATCCAATTTGGGTTGATAATGTCAACTTAAGAACCAAACTTTGGATCCATGATAAAGCAAAGGAACATAAGTTATTACTTGATAAAATTAACCATGCTAAAATGTTAGATTTGATTTTAGGACAAAAAGAGAGTTAAATCTCAAAAGACCAAACTGATTCCGGTTACTTAATTTAGTTTGGTCCTTGTGCTATGGTGCTTAAGACCAGACAAGTAGGCCCAAAACAGTCATTCGAGTAGCGGGTGCCCCTAGAAAAACTAGTTACAGGTAAAAGCAAGCAAAGCAAAGCTCAACGAAAAAGAAAGGGAAAGCAAAGATAGAAAGAAAGAGAAAGGAGAGGATCAAAGGAGCAGTGAACTATGAAGCGAGTTCAGTAGTGTCTAGCTACGCTGAGATTTTCTTTTCTTTTCTTTTCTCTTATTATTTCTCTTTCTTTGCTAATTTTTCCCGCTGCTCCCATATTTCTCTTTCTCTTTGTTTCCTCTCACTTTCCGTTGGAACCAAACAGTTTTCACGCGCTCAATCCGAAAAAAAAAAAAATACTCCCTTTCTCTCAAGTTTTCCATTTTTTTTTCTTTTATTGAAGCTAATAATATGAGCAGAGTGCTCATTTCATGTTACTACCGGTTATGAATCCCAACGTGGAGCCACCAAATCCAGCATTAGCACCGCCGCCACAACCTCCGCAGCCGCACCGTCCATCCACTTCCTGTGACCGCCACCCTGAAGAGCATTTTACTGGCTTTTGCCCCTCATGCCTCTGCGAACGTCTCGCTGTTCTCGAGCCTTCTTCTTCTTCTTCTTCTTCTCGGAAACCACCCATCGCCGCCACTACTTCGACCGCCACCGCTGCACTTAGAGCCATTTTCAAGCCTTCCGGAGTAGGTGGTACGCGAGCCGGGTTTTTCCCCGAGCTCCGAAGGACAAAGTCCTTTTCGGCCTCAAAAAACGAGGCTTTCTCTGGGGTTTTTGAGCCTCAGAGGAAATCTTGTGACGTTAGGGTTCGGAACACGCTTTGGTCACTCTTTTATCAAGACGACGAGAGGAACCCACATAAAAAAGAAGCAGCTGGAAACGGAAGGTCTTCTGAAATTGTTGAGGTTGAAGCACGAAATTTAGGTTCTTCTTCAAGTGTTGTTCAAGGTCCTGTTTTTGAAAGCAAAGAGGAAGACAAAACTGAAAGTGAAACTGATCACGAAGACGATATAGAGATCATAGAAGAACTACCCAATGTGGTTGTTTCTACTGCGAATTTAATCAAAGATAAAGTTGACGAAATTGTGGAAGAATACGAGAAGGAACTGTGTCAAGAAGAGGAGCTGAAGCCCATGAAGGACCATATAGATCTTGATTCGCAAACAAAGAAGGCTTCTGGAAGAGATTTTAAGGAGATTGCTGGGAGTTTCTGGTCAGCTGCATCAGTTTTCAGCAAGAAATTGCAAAAATGGAGGCAAAAACAGAAGCTTAAAAAGAGTAGAAATGGAGGTGGGTCAGCGAGATTGCCAGTGGAGAAGCCGATTGGAAGACAATACAGAGAAACCCAATCGGAAATTGCGGATTATGGGTTCGGGAGAAGGTCTTGTGACACGGATCCCAGGTTTTCTCTTGATGCTGGGAGGATGTCATTTGATGCAGCAAGGATGTCATTTGATGCAGCAAGGATGTCGATTGATGATCCAAGATATTCTTTTGATGAACCAAGGGCTTCTTGGGATGGGTATTTGATTGGGAGAACGTTTCCGAGAATGCCCACAATGGTTTCTGTTGTGGAAGATGCTCCAGTTCATCATGTTACGAGGTCTGATACTCAAATCCCTGTGGAGGATCCGCCGGCTATGAATTCTATCGATGAGGATGAATCTCTTCCTGGAGGGTCAGCTCAGACAAGGGATTATTATTCTGATTCTTCTTCTAGGAGAAGAAAGAGTTTTGATAGGTCCAGTTCTATTAGGAAGACTGCTGCAGCTGTAGTGGCTGAAATCGATGAAATGAAGTCGGTTTCTAATGCAAAGGTTTCTCCTACAACTGTTGATTATTTCCATGGACCTAAACTCGTTGTGCCGGATAAGGATTCCAGGGATTCAAACTCCAATTCTTTGAGGGATGATTATTCCGAGACTTTTGAGATTGGCTTTAGAGACAATGCGTCTATGATTGGGAATGGGGAACGGAAAGGGTCGACTAAGAAGTCGCGGAGGTGGAGTATAGCTTGGAACATTTGGGGCTTCATTCACAGGAGGAGTGTTAACAAAGATGAGGATGAAGATAGATATGGTAGAGCTAATGGTGTGGAGAGGTCGTATTCAGAATCTTGGCCCGAGTTGAGAGGGGAACGGAATGGAGATGTGAGAGCGGGTTTTAATCCGAAGGTTTTAAGGAGCAACAGCAGCGTAAGCTGGAGGAATTCTAGCAGTTTTGGTGGATCGTTTGGTGGTACAAGGAGGAACTGTGTTGAGTCAAATGGTGGGCATAGTAAGAAGAAGAGAGATGAGTGTGTGTTGGAGAAGAATAGGAGTGCAAGATATTCACCAAATAACATTGACAATGGACTGTTAAGGTTCTACTTGACACCGATGAGGGGCAGCCGGAGAGGTGGATCAGGCAAAAGCAGGGCAAGCCATGCACATTCTATTGCTAGGAGCGTACTGAGGTTGTACTGAATTTGAGATTCATAAGGTGTTTCTTTGGTTTAATGTTGTTAATTTTGCTGCATTTGTTGTGTAATCACACATGCCTATGTATTCTTGCTGGTTGGTTGGATAAAAAAAAAAAAAGTACCCTAAAATTGTTGCCTTTCTTGTGAGTGGCATGCTTCTTCCACTATTCAAGTAACAAAATTTTCTGTGTTTCTTGTTTCTAATCGCATTTTGTTAAAACGTTTGGAGTCTTTCCTTTCTTCTGTTCTGTTCTAGTGTGCTTTTTTACCAGAAAAGGCATGGACATACAGAATATGCCCAACTAAAATAGAGATGTGTTATTTCTTTGCCTTACGCATAGTTGGTTGATAGGTGGTGAAGGCTGCAAATTTGTAAGAGCATGTTTTCTAATGGCATTTGGCATGTTGTGTACCGTTGTGGAAGTGGGTGTGGAATGTGGATGTGGGCTCATGCCACCCTTGAAGTTGCTAATTGTCACAAATCAATCCATGCAGGACAAGAAATACGGCTCCATATCAACTGATTAAACTAACTTCCATGCAAGCCTTGAATAAGAAATTGGCGCGTAGAGCCCCTGAATAAGAAATTGCTCGATCTTGGTCTTATTAATCTATCTTGGGATCATTACTGCAAATTGATGTGGTTCAACTTCTTTGATTAACATTATGTAGTGGTTTTTTAAATAATTTTAACTTCAATCAGCTCCCTTTTCACAGTTTGCTTTTGAATGTTTCTCGGAGTTTAGGGCTTCTGCTAGTGCATACTTAGCAGCTTTAGACCTTCGATGGCCGGTTTCTTTCAAAACGCAAGGTGGTTCGAAAGCAAGAGGAAGTGCTTCTTTTTTTTTTTTTTTTGAGTTTAGTTGGCTGAACTGAATTAGATGCATGAATGGATCGACGAATAATGTGAATACTGATGGAGCAGGAATAGTTGCCAAATCCATCATTTTATACAACTAAGCAAAAAAAGAAAAAAAAAATCTCATCCTCTTTTTGAAACTTTCCAACAAATTTCAGAGCTTCAATGGTTCACTTTCTCGATTTTGTTTCACTTATGTTAAAGCTCACTGCCTAGCCTATAGCAGGATCCTGCTGGAAGTCCTCAGATGATCATATTTAACAAGCTTCGAGAATTTCAAGCTTTACAAAAGCAGAGATCTCCCGTAACTAAGCCGCAAATCAGCAAATAGTAAACTCTTTTATTTTTTTTCGATTTTTAAATGATATGACAGAAAATACATAAATGTTAGGCAGGGTGTCAACATGGTTAAACTCTGATATTAATTTTCATTAAGAAAAATTTAGTGCATGAATTATCCAATAGATGTTCAAGCAAAAACAGAAATGAAACAAAGCAATGATTATTTCCCCATTAACAAGTTTAATCTTTTCATCTTACCGGGATGCCAAAAAGGAATCAAACCCAACAACATTTTCAGTCAAAGAGTTAGAGATCATGGTTTTTCCTTTTCTCTGAACATGCAAAAGCTCCATCATCAACAAGTTTTTTGCCTCTAAAGTCAAAAGGTGACTAGGAAAGCATCACACCATGTTCCTTCATATAGGAGATAAAAAGAAAAAAGAAGCTCAAAACCCAATGGCTTGTCGAAGAAACTGGCAACTAAGCCAAAATCAGAAGTGGGTTGCAATAATTTAAGATAATTGAGAGCTTATTTGTCAACGTTGGACACTTATGGCGGATCCTCCAAGAGTGATTGTTGCCCTTTAATGCAGCGGAATTTGGTGCCATTTGTTTTTTTAACAAGGGACGAAGGTGATCTCCATTTGGGCTCTGCCTGACTTGCTACAATCTCTAAGGCTTCGGCCCAAATGGTGAAAGGATAGTTGCTAGCCCTTATGTGAGCCCACTCTAGTTCCAATCTGTTCAATGGTGGCCCAAACTTGCTATATTTGAAGGTGGCTAGCCCATACATGTACCCATATAGATATGGGCCCTACCCTTCAAGTTTAAACTTCTCTCGTTTTCTGGTCGCGGGGAACCATTTATCAGTAGCGTGGGCTTAACAGATTAAGTTTCAACCATGCGACTAAGAAATACAGGAAACTACCATATTTTCCATGATCAGTTCACCAAAACCCTCTCGCCATAAGTGAGTTCTCAAGCTTCTCAAATCAGAGAAAAATCCCCACTCTGCACTTGCTCTCTTCTACTCAGCAACTCGCCATCCGGGTTACACCCACTTGCCCGACGTTTTCCACCACATCCTTCGTCCACTAGTCGACTTCCGACTCGTTTCGCACGTGACTAGGATCGTTCAACTCATCGAAACTGGGAAATGTAACGTGGCTTTAACGGTAATAAATGCCTATGCCAAAAACTCAACGCCTGCGAAAGCATTAGATAATGAAGCAAATTTTTGGTTGTGAACCTTGGATTCGATTTTACAGCACTTTACTGAACGCTTTTGCTGAGTCGAATCGTTGGGAACAAGCCGAGTCTCTTTTTAAGCACTTTGAAACAGTGGGCAAAAAAAGTCAAATTTGCAAACTTAATATTTTGATTAAGGTTGCTTGTAAAAGGAAGCATTTTGATCACACGAAGCGGTTATTGGATTGGATTTGTAAAACGGGTTTTCATCCAAATGTGCAAAGCTATGGGACTTTGATTAATGGGCTTGTCAAAGGCGGGAACTTGGTCATTGCTTTGGAATTGTTCGACGAAATGTTTAAGAGAAAAGTGACTCCTGATGTTATGTGCTATAATATAGTAATTGATGGTTTTTTTTTTCAGAAAAAGAGAATTTGTTGAGGCAACTGAGGTTTGGGTAGGTTGTTGGAAGATTCTTCTGCTTATCCAAATTCAGTTACCGATTATATTATGATTAATGGTTTGTGTAAATGTGGCAAGTTTGATAAGTGTTTGAGGGTATGGGAGAGGATGAAGAAGATGCTTCAGATGCAGTTGGCTTCTTGGATGATGTTTTAGACGGTTGAATTCTTCCAACTGTCATTACATGGAGCATACTTGTCCGGGCAGTAGTGACTATGGGCTTCAACATGGCTCTTTGGATTTATTAAGTTCCCATTTATGGATTCTGGCTTTAATCTGAGTGAGAGTCATACACTTCTACGTGGCAGTTCAAAATATTGGGCAACTCTTCCTTACCCAAGAATCCAGAGGAGCAATCTTTGAGCTGCGTACCTTTAAGAGATCCTAAGTAATTTACAAGTTCTGGAATCAAGAACTGGTATCTTTGTCATTCAGAGGAGTTACTAGACGTGCATGAGAGGATGGTTTATGCCAGGAAAATTCTTTCAGAATGACTGGAGGTATGGAGGCATGAGCACCTAAAGGCTCAAGGTCAAGTTCCTATAAATGGCTTTTATTCTCCCTCTTGTTTGTGCTTTGTTGCCTTCCTAACTGTTAATCAATTACCTTTTAACAACATGCCAATTCTTGAAGGCTGGATTTATATTCTTTACAGTTTAGATATCTTGACATGAAATTGCACTCTCCTATTTGACATAAGCTTACCTTCCCAGTTGGATATTCCAACTTGTTGTTTTCCGGTACAATGAGTTAGAAAAACTTCATAAAGCATCAGATTGGAAACTCACATTGGTTTTGGTGATTGCAGCCATGTCACTAAGATCAGATGTTGATGATGCAAAAGAAAAGTTGCTTGATGTATCAAACCCACGTATTAAGTTATTACTTGGGGTTATTAGATCATGCCATATTTACCTAAATAGTAATGGATAACAGCTATAGCAGAAGTTTGTTAGATTAGATATAAGAAGAGCCTTTACTTATTGTTTTCTTCTTTATTTACTGTTTTTTTTTTTCTGCTTCTGATAATAATGTCTGTTCATAGATGAACTGAGAAAATAAAGCGAGTAAAATAGCTCCAAGAACTGCAACTTTTCGCCAATCGGATGAAGAGATGAAGGAGTCTGCATTTTCAATGACTAGCAGAGCAATTAGAGCAAGGTAGACATTCCTCCTAGTTTTTAACCCAACCTTTTCTTTAGTATTCTCCTTAATCTTCTCCCCATCTTCCTTTGCTTTTGCCTTGTCTGTAGGCTTTTTCTCTGTCAGGTTCTTAAAGAACAACCCTTCATTGCTGTCTTTCTCAATTTGACCTTCGAATTATGCTAATTGGTCTTCAGTCTTCTCCGTCTCCTGTCTGTTCAATTCTTGGGATTCTTCTAAGGCTTGCATTTGGCTGTCAATGTTCTCCATTATCTGCTTAGAACAAATGAATAAGAAATGGGTTGTCAAGGAGATTGCATCTCAACCAAAACACTCTTCTTTCTCTACTTAACATAGACAATTAAGAGTGCTCTAAAGACCCTACCCATTAACCGGCTTCTTCAAGTCCTCTGAGAGCGTCTTCTCCAACTTTATCAAACTCAGCATTGGCTTCTTCAGCAAACTGGGTGAGATAGCCAGATCGTTCATCCAAGTAGTCAGTGAGATGAACTTTTTGAGCCTGTAGCATTGCTATTTGGGCAAGCAGCTCCTGCTTACGAGTGTCTCCTTCTGGTGATGAGGACCCGGGATCAGAATCATTGGATTGGGTGAGACGGGATGGAATTCTTTGTGTATGCCAAGCTTTTTGTGTGGAGAAAAGCTTGCTTACTGGGGGCAAAGGAGGCTTGAATGGCTTTGAATGCAATCATCTTTTCCCTGTTTTCTCAGTGGAAGAAGGAAAGACAAGATGCTTCATTTGTATCTTCTATTTACACTGGAAGCTTTCCTGAACCTCCCATTTTGTGTGCATTATCTACTTTTGCCTTATAATAATAAGACTGAGTTGGCTTTTGGTTCGGTTCCATTAAATGATCCATAATTTACCCAGTAAAAGCCCATCTGGACATGGCTTTCTGATTTGATTATTCTGTAACTTTTCTTGCTACAGAACTTGAGAATCACTCCCTAATCTCCTTACAATAATTATCTCAACACCAAGCACCTTCACCAATAAGTTGTCTTCTATACTACGAATTAATGAAATTTGATTCACCAAAATAAACCAAAAGATTATATCTTTAAATCCATCAATCAATGGTCTCTGAAAATGATAAAATGAACTCCAAGGGTACTTCTCAAGCTT
Source organism: Durio zibethinus (assembly GCF_047325235.1). NCBI lineage: Eukaryota > Viridiplantae > Streptophyta > Magnoliopsida > Malvales > Malvaceae > Durio > Durio zibethinus. Next base: position 26,174,351 of record NC_143173.1, read on the forward strand.
CATTTTCCAAACAGTTACTCTCTATCTTCACTTGAAATTGAAAATGACAAAGGAAAATTAATAATTATATTACAATGTCACATTTTTTTTTCCTGCAAGTCACTGCCAATATAGTCAACTACGCAAAACAATTAAATGTTCTATTTCTTGCATCCTAAGCAAAAGGCTGATAAAATCTGTCTGAATGTTCATGCATCAACAATTAGTCAAAGCTAGAAAATATGCTTAATTCACATTCTATTTGCTTACCTAAACTTCATCCGTTCAAAATAACGTGCTCTGAGAAGCTTAATCAAGCTCTGAAAGTGAAACAAAATCTACAGTCTGACCAGAGAAACAAAAGACTTTGAGCCAAAAAGGAAAACTGGTTGTATGATTTTTTTTTTGTAAATTACATGTTTAATCATTCAATCTTAGAGTTTTTTATTTTGATCATTTAACTATGAAAATTACAATCTGGTTATAACTTTTAATATATTAGTGACCAAAATAAACGTTTAATTAATGAATTAGTTAATTAATTATTTAATTATTTTGGACTAGATTTTTTGCAAGATTAAATATTTTCACGTGGCTTCAACCTTCGACTAGGAGTAATTTGGACTCATTTCCAAGCGTGTTCATCATAATCTGGTAGCTAACCTTTGACCTTAATAGATATTTGGCTTCAAATGAATAATCCACCTATTTTAACAACTATTATTGTCACGTCCTGATACCAAAACGCAATATAATCATATTATTTTGAAGTAAACCTCAAAGTAATAAGAAAATTTTATTTTAATCATTCTAAAGTTCATCAATAAACTAATATAGTCTGTCAAGTAAAATCTATATATTTAATCTAACTAATGATACATCTCTATATATCCAAATGCAAATCATATAAAAATACAAAACAATTTTATAAGATCTCATTGGCCAACATTATCTTTGATGATTAAGTAATCTTTTCCATTTGATCTTCTAACTTTTCACAAAACTAAGCAAACTTATCACTTATTTATTTGTAAAGAAAAAGTAAAAAGAAAATGAGCATTTTCATACGTATATAGCTCAACAAGTATAAGCTCACACATTTTATCGGATCAAATATCATTTTCATATTTATTATATAGATCATTCTAAAAACATTTATCAACTCATAATGTCAAAAATAATTCAAACATCAGCATTCTGTCAAGCATTCATAGTTCATAAATCAATATAAAAACATATCATCAAATCATGGATCAATTTAAAAAAATAATCATAAATCATCATTATCATTCATTTATCGTTAGTTATAGTCACTGCTATCGTGACATTGATCGTATCGACAATTTCATCATCATGATCATTACTAATTATTATAACCCACTAGCTAGGGCCTTACGCTAACTACTATAACCCGTTAGTAGGGTCGTATAATCATGTCTATGCTAATTATTATAACTCGTTAGCCAGGACCGTAGAACTAGTTCTGGTGTCGATGATCCCACTTCTCAGGGATGTAAAAACGTAGTTATCATAAAATCGTTCTTTAAAAATAAATAATTTTTTTCATTTCATTTATAAGTACGATCCATCGTTTATATAGAGAAGCACAAAATAATCATATGTTTGATCATATTTTCATACATTGTAAATAATGAAATAAAATATTCATTCATTTAAAAACATACATATATATATATATAGATTCGAAAAATAAGTAAAATGTGTGAGATTCTACTTACCTCATTTCGATTCTACCACTTAGTTTTTTCCCCAAAATAATTAATGACCTATTCAAGATAATTTCAACATAATAAAAATTACTCAACCCATTTCGAGACCAATGATACTAAAAACAATTAAGTTAAACAAGGGTTAACTCAACTAATTAATACTAACAACCTGAGCTTCTTTTACTAAAACAGCCATATCTCAAGATATCCAATCAGAATTAAGATCTCTTTAATTTGTTAGAACCTAGACTTGATAAGCTTTCTAACCATATATAGCCCACCTCGTAATTCTCTGTAAATTAACTATAATAATTTTTTAAATCCATATCATGTGTTGCTATCAGATAGCCTGTATACATTCTAATAAAAATTACATATTTATTCATAGAAAACTTCAAATTCAATTCCGCTTATTTCATTAAAAAGTAAACTTAAGCTTTCCAAATATATATGACTTAATCTGTAAATCCTTGTATAAAAATTAAGATAATTTTTAAAATTTAACCTTGATGTTGCTACCTTATAGGCTACATATCCTTAAATAAAAATTAGACAACTCTCCATAGAAAACTCAGATTCGACTTCTGTTTATTTCATTAAAAAATAGATTCAACAAGCTTTCCAGCAATATAAAATACTTATAGTAATAATCTATCAATTAATACAAAATTCTATTTTAATTCACTGTTATAGATCATAGAGTCTCATCCAAAAATATAATTTCTCATTTAATTTTTAAAAACTTAAATCCTCACTTTTAGCTTTTAAACTCCTTTCAATAATCATCAATAAACCTTAAAAACATGAAATAAACAAAGCCCAATAATTTACCCAAATAGATCATGAAGATTAACGAAAGATTTCATAATTTTTCTTGATTTTTCTATCAAAACTTTAACTCCATATAACAACAATCAATATGATATTTTTTTTTTAAATAAAAAGAGGGCATATACTCACCTTTAGGGAATTAACTTGATTGTAGCCTCTGATTTTAAATCTCCAACTTGATTTTTCATGCTTTCTTACCCTAAGAAAAATGAAAAAGAAGAACTCTAATTTCTTTTGTGTTTCATGATACTAAGTATTTTCTTTGGTAAAACACTCAACCATTTTTTCTTTAGTAATTAACCTCTTAATTAACTTAATGGGCTTTAGTAATAATCTAGCCCAATTATTATTTGGGCTGGGATATTACATTTTCTCCATTTATAAAAAGTTTCATCCTCGAAACTTAATTTACAACTATATCTTATTCCTTCATTTTTGAAATCATTTTGCTTGCTGTATAATTGTTTCATTAAACTTTTATAAAGGTAATAATTTCATTTCAAAACTTGTTCTTTCCAATCAAATATATGAATAAGATAATTTCAATATGTTAAAACTTATATCATCCTTAATTTCTAAATACTCATATCCAATCACATAGCTTGGATTAAAAACATATTTTCTCACCATAGATTTGTAATATAAAATGTATAATAGATATTTGAGGTGGTAAGATTCTTTATATTGAACTTCTTTCACTTTATAAAGAACTTCAAATGTCCTTGCATAATGTAAACTTAACATTCCTTACCTTATAATCATCGTAACACTTGTAATGATGACACATTTGAGTACAAATGATTAATCACTTGAAGGTACAAAATTTATCTCTGAATTTCAGTATAATTCTTTTGCTTATGTGAAACCATTGCTTAATCAACCAAAATTTATAAACCATTTGTTCCATAAACTTAAGAAATAAAAGTTTTTCTTTTTTGTCCTTATGCCAATTAGTTTAAAACTTAGATCTACTTTTATACAAAATCTCAAAATGAATCATTGAATATTTATCTTATGACTAATGTTATAAAAAAATTTCTCTTCAATTCATGACATAAGCACTTCTTAAAAGAATGTCAATCAATGATAAAACCTTAAAAAATAAAGAGAACATAAAATATTCTTGCCCAAATCCATTAGTCCTTATTTATTAAAGATTCATCACTTTCTTAACTAACAATAGCAAAAAAAAAAAAATTAAAATTAAAATTAAATCAGGCTTTTACTACGCACTATGATATTTTCTTTCAATAAAATTCAAACAAATTAACCTTAATAACATTGTTTCATAACAACAAAAACATATGTCTATAAATTTTCATGTAATTCACTTTATGCCAGGTATTCATAACCAAACAATGTTAAAGTTGAATACCAGTATCACCAAATCATTTAGTCACCAAAAAGATATCACATAGTATTTTAATTTTATTTTCTTCTTCATTGACTATATGAAATTTTCTATCAATTAACTGTTATAAAACATATGAAATCAATGCAATAAATCATATACATAAATTTATACCATATAAATTCAAACATAAATATTTGGTTATCCAAGTTGTCTCCAATTTTGAATATTGTTCTTTCTAATTTAATATACCAATTATCATATAACAACTAATTTTTCATAATCCCTACAAACATCATAATGTCTCAAATTCTCTTTTACCAAATATATTGCTATCAATTTTGAGTCCAAGTTAAAACCTATGTATCATAACTCATAAATAAAATTCTCTTATAGAATTTAAACGATAAAAACTCCAAATACTTGAATTGGCACCAAAAGTACAATATGAACAATAGCCAAATACATCACATTGTTTTAGAAATTTTTTCAATTTTCTTTAAAATTGAATACATGCTCAGAAATCACCAAATACACAAAATCATCACTTATAAGATTTTAAACAATCTTTTGCACTTGTAAGATTTCAAACAATCATTATTAATCAAAACATATATATTTTTCTATAAATCATTTACTTCTTCAAAATCAACTTCTTTACTAAATCATTTAGATAACCATACCTTTAATTTATATCCACAAATTTAATTCTTTGCTAAGTACACAACCTTGTACCACAATAGGTAATGTTCTCTATAAATATAAATTTTGAAGGAATCCAATAGTATACTTCAATTAAAAACTATAACCACAAACTAATCACTTTAGCCATTAAAAAAGTACACCCCAAAAAAGAAATTTAATGATCAAACTTCAAATTAACTATACAAATATTCAACTCGTATGATCAAACCTTAAATACTTTCTCAATAAAAATGTAAAATCAAATAAAGTGAATATCCTTCTTTACGAATATAAAACTATTTACCACAATTATAATATTTCGGACTAAATCCATCAAAATAAATTTTCAAACATTATAATCCATAAATAATTACTTTAAAATTTCAACATATCATTTTATTCTAACTCTAATATTCTATACTTTTAATTCCAATAATGTACACTCATATACCACTCTTAATCTATGGTTAAGGATTTACTTAACACTTATCAAATACTTCAAAATCTCATTAAGTCAAAGGTCTTTTTTCAAACCCATAGGATTTCCAATTATCAAATCATTCTCTTAAATAATCTTTTAATTCATAAAATATGTCTAATTATAAGTCGCATCGAAAATCTTTTCAACTTATAAAATTGTACTATATCAAGGTAATTACACTTTCTCTTAACTACAAGATCCAAAAGTAATATGTAAATATCAACCAAAATAATTACACCAAGAATTCATTGAATAATTGATTCCTCAAAATTCATTAAAACTTTAACTACTCTAAAATTCATCGAATCATTTACTTATACTCACCACTATAGTATATGGATCAAAGTTATGTCTTTGAAAAATCATCACATTATTTAGAAGTCATCATCTAGATTATTAAAAATCTTCACATAGTATTTGGATCATAATCGTGCTCGTATTATAACTCTTTCAATATAAGGATCATACACTATGTTCTTAGAAAATCATCGTGAATCTAATTGTCATAATCTAACTTCTTAAAAATCTCAAAAAATCATAATTGTAGTTCTTAAAAAATTCTCAAAATCATAATATAAGCTCTTTAACCTTTCATATAGTTTAAAGATCATAACTTGAACTCTTAGAAAATCTTCAAGAAACATAACTTAGGCTTTTAAAGAAAATCTCATCATAGTTTAACTTTTAAAATTTTTTTAAAGATCGTAACTTAAGCTCTAATACCATCTTATGTCACACCCTTAGACCAATACGTAACACAGCAATATTATCTTGAAGTAAATTTCAAAGTAATACAAAGCATTCTTTCTTAATCTTTCTAAAATTCATCAATAAACTGATATAGTCTAGCAAGTAAAATCTATATCTTTAATCTAACTAATAATACATTTTTATATATCTAAATACAAACCATATAAAAATACAAAATTATTTCATAAGATTTCATTGCCAACATTGTCTCTAATGACTAAGTAATACAAAGCATTCTTTCTTAATCTTTCTAAAATTCGTCAATAAACTGACATAGTCTAACAAGTAAAATTTATATTTTTAATCTAACTAATAATACATATTTATATAACCAAATACAAATCATATTAAAATACAAAACCATTTCATAAGATCTTATTGACCAACATTGTCTCTAATGACTAGGTAATATTTTTCATTTGATCTTCTAACTTTTTACAAAACTAAGCAAACTTATCACTTACTCATCTCTAAAGAAAAAGTAAAAGAAAAATAAGCAAACCACAACTCAGCAAGTATAGGCTCACACACCTTACCGGATCAAACATCATTTTCATACGTATTATATAGATCATTCTAAAAACATTCATCAATTCATAATGTCAAAAATAATTCAAAAATCAGCATTCTGTCAAGCATTCGTGGTTCATAAATCAATATCAAAACATGTCACCAAATCATGGATCAATTTGTAAAAATCATCATAAATCATTATTGTCGTTTATTTATCGTTAGCTATGGTCACTGTTATAACCTGTGACATTGATCGTATCAATAATTTCATCCTTATGATCATTGCTAACTATTATAACCCGCTAGTCAGGGCTTTACACTAACTACTATAATCCGTTAGCAGGGTCATATGATCATGTCTATGCTAACTACTATAACCCGTTAGTCAGGGTCGTAGAATTAGTTCTGGTGTCAATGATCCCACTTTTCAGGAATATAAAAATGTAACTACCATAAAATCATTCTGTAAACATAAATTATTTTTTTTCATTTCATTCATAAGTATGATCCATCATTTATATAGAGAAATGAAAAATAATCATATGTTTGATCTTATTTTTATACATCGAAAATAATGAAATAAAATATTCATTCATTTAGAAACATACATATATACATAGATTCAAAAATAAACACAGTATGTGAGATTTTACTTACCTCATTTCGATTCTATCACTTAGTTTTACTCCCAAAATAATTAATGGTCTATTCAAGATAATTTCAACTTAATAGAAATTAATCAAACCATTTCGAGACCAATGATGCCAAAAACAATTAAGTTAAATAAAGGTTAACTCAACTAATTAATACTATCAACCTGAGCTTCTTTCACTAAAATAACCATATCTCAAGATATCCTTCTAAAATTAAGATCTCTTTAATACAATAGAAACTATATTTAATAAGCTTTCTAACCATATATGGTTCACCTAGTAATTCCTTGTAGATTAATTATAATAATTTTTGAAATCCACGTTATATGCTGCTGTCAGATAGCCTATATATATTCTAATAAAAATTATGTATTTATTCATAGAAAACTCCAAATTCAATTTCGCTTGTTTCTTTGGAAAGTAAACTCAATAAGCTTTCCAAACATATATGGCTTAATCTGTAAATCCTTGTATAAAAATTAAGACAATTTTTGAAATTTAACCATGATGTTGCAACCTTATAGGCTATATATCCTTAAATAAAAATTAGACAACTCTCCATCAAAAACTTGAATTCGACTTCCGTTTCTTTCATTAGAAAATAGATTCAACAAGCTTTTCAATAATATATAATACTTGTAATAATAATCTATCTATTAATAAAAAAATTCTGTTTTAATTCACTATTACAGATCATAGAGTCTTATCCAAAAACATAATTTTTCTTTTAATCTTTAAAAACTCAAATCCCCACTTTCAGTTTTTAAACTCCATTCAATAATCATCAATAAATCTTAAAAACATGAAATAAACAAAGCCCAATAATTTACCTAAATAGATCATAAAGATTAATGAAAGATTTCATAATTTTTTTTTATTTTTTTCTCAAAACTTTAACTTCATATAACAACAATCAACATGATATTTTTTCTTAAATAAAAATAGGGTATATACTCACATTTAGGGGATTAACTTGATTGTAGCCTTTGATTTTGAATTTTCAACTTAATTTTTCATGCTCTCTTACACTAAAAAAGATGTGAAAAAAGAACTCTCATTTCCTTTTTATTTCACGATACCAAGTATTTTCTCTAGTAAAACACTCAGCCGTTTTTTCTTTAGTAATTAACCTTTTAATTAACTTAATGAGTTTTAGTAATAGTCTAGCCCAATTATCATTTCGGCTGGGGTATTACAATTACCCAATTGGCTATGGCAAGCAATGGAAGGAGAGAGGAAGGCAGAATGGATAAAATGGGGTCGGTTGGTTTAGTCTTGGCTTTCAAACAAGCCATTATACTCTGTTGGGTTGCCATCTGATGGAGAACATGAAAGCCATTTCTTAACATCTGATTATCTTGTTTGATAAGGTTGCATCCCATTGCCATTTTGCCATGCTAGGCTACCATGCTTATTCTATACAACATATGTAAGCAATTTTATTCGTATTCGGAGTCTAATGCATGTAATGTCTTGGTATAAATTTCTTCCTATTTTAATAACCATTAACATGTTGTTTGAAAGCTAAATCATCAATGGATCAGGGCGTTTATTTTATTTGGGTTTAATTCTCTTTTTGACGCAATTATCTTGCTTGATTGGACTGGATTATTAATATGAACAACCATTCAGAACTAAAAATGGAACAAATTACCGTTCTTCCATGACAATCAAAGCAGTTCATTTATTGTGGATTGCACGTTTTAATTCTTGGGTGCGACCAAATATGTGAAGGCTTGCAAAATTGCTCTCAGCTTCTGTTAAAAGATGAATTAATGGAAGGCTGAAATGCCACAATCACCAGCGTTGTCTTGATGGTGTTTTGGACCCAACCCCAAACCTAACATTGATCCTCGGGCTGGCAGGCTTCATGCAGTTTATCAAAGCATGAAACGAAATTGTGATCAACTGGAAAACAGCACCAAAGACCAAACTACTATTTATTTTCCAAGAGTTGCAATACCAATTCACTTTCGTGGAGTTTAATCTTGTCTAAAACCTAAAAGGAACAAGGTTTTCCTGGCTGTTCTTTGTCCACGTGACTGCTTGAAATGGTGAAGTGTCTTGGACCACCCTTTTTTACCTTTTTCTTTTTAGGAAAATACCGGTAGTAAAAACTGATGTTTAAGTGTAACTTGTTGAGCTGCCGCCATATTCAATTATCAGAAAACTTGATTTCTTTGTCAATTGTAATAAATTAAAGTTGTATAAAGTCTTCAAAACTGTATAGCTCAGGGGAAAAACTTCAAGAACTGTACCAACCAAAATATTGACATTTACAATATACAGATATGCTATATACCAACAATAACAGGGATATTGAAAATTGATATACAAATGAATATATCAAGATTCTCAAAGAATTGTTGCATTAATGGATATGTCATTATCTGTAGTATTAGAATTATTGTAATCAAGGAATATGAGAGAACAATTGAAACAAGTAAATGGTATATATTTAAGAACTGATCAACTAGACCAGTTGGCCCATGCAATAATGTTGATAAAAATGGTAATTTATAGAACTTGAATAAAACAAATTCAAGTTTTGAGTTCCTTCTGACTTGACCAAATCTGTCTAGCTCTTCCCATTTCAATCTTTTCTGTGTTAATGATTCAAGTAAAAAGTACCCAAGTGGGACAAGAGGTGAATTATTGACCTTCAATTCTAAACCAACCAAATTTCTGATTAAGCTTGTGCTAACTGGAAAGGGCATTAAGAGGTTTAATAACTTGACTTCCATTTATGATTTGGTCCTCAAAAAAAAAGACAACTTTATGTGAAATGCAAGAAATCATGGGAGGACCTTGTTATTTCTCAACAATTCTTGTTTCTGGAGGATACATTCTTCCACCTAACCAAGGAAAAACGACATGGCAGCAATTGGTCTATCACCCTTTAAAAGGGTGCGATGGCCAGTCATACATGACTGCAACTAGGCCGAGGGGACTAAGTGAACAAACAATAACAAAAAAAACAGATCCAGAGATAGAGAGAAAAGGAGAGAAAATGGACTCTTTGATTCGAGTTTTCGTTCTCGTTGCATTCCTCTTACCCGTTCTTGTCAACTGTGCTGTTCGACATTACAAGTTTGATGTAAGTGCATTATTTAATTGTCAACGAGATTGTGTTTATTTGCAGGGGCATAGCCAAAGCCTGGCTAATGGGGTCAGTTGACCCATTGAAATATAAATTTTCTTTAGATAATTAAGGTAATTTTGAGTTGACTCATTAAAAAAGAAATTTAAGGGGTGCATATAATATATAAAAGAAATTTCGAAATCAAATTATAGTAAGTAGAAGGTAGAAATCACTGAATTGTGTTTTGTTTTGAAAAGAATTAACCAAAAATTAAACAAAACCAAGAAAGATATTAATTATTCATTAGCTTTTTTCTACTAAAATTCTTAATTTGTCCATTGTGATTGCAAGCATAGAACGAATATTTTTAGCAATGAATATAATAAAAAAAAGTTTAGGGTATTAGGTATTAAAATTTTTACATTCTTTTATAAAAATGATGCTTCATTAATATATATAACAAAAAGTAAAATTATAAAAGAGTACTGGATATTAAAAAAAAAAACTTATTTTTGAAAGAAAAAAAAAAGACAATATTATAAATTATTGACCTCATTGAGAAAAGTTTCTGGCTACGCCACTGTTTGTTTAAAGCCACTGGACTGAAAGGCACGGTCTGCCCTCTTCAGCATAGATATTTAGAAATTAAACTTCTTGTTAACTGAGTTTGAGGAGTTGGTAACATGCGCATGTGGTAACGAAGAATACAACTAGATTAGGTTCAAGCAAGCCCATTGTCACCATTAATGGTAAGTTCCCAGGGCCAACTTTATACGCCAGGGAGGACGATGCAGTGCTTGTTAAAGTCGTCAACCACGTCAAATACAATGTTTCCATACATTGGTGAGAACCCAAATCCCTGTTTTTTATCCAATGTAAATCGCTATTCACGAATATCTCTGCAAAAATCAAATAGAGAATGTGTAAGACTCCTAATTCCATGTCAAAAGGATGTGTAGATAAGAAATTATATATATATATTTAATATTAAATTTGTGAAGTATTTTTTATAAGATAAAATTGAGAGACTTTTGAGTTAAAACGGATAATACCGTTTTAATATCATTTGTAAATACTCCCACCTAATTTACGAGGTATTATCCATTTTGATCCAAAAATCTTATGATTTTATCTCACAAAAGATATCTCACAAGTTTAAAATTAAATCTCTATATATATATAATTCTTTATCCACACGCGATATATGATCGGAGGCGTTACAGAATAGACTTTTTTTTCATTTGTTTGTTCACTTAATTTTGCAGGCATGGTGTCAGGCAGCTTCGGACAGGTTGGGCGGATGGGCCAGCATACATTACGCAATGTCCAATCCCGACAGGGCAAACCTATGTTTATAACTTTACTATCACAGGCCAAAGAGGCACACTGCTTTGGCATGCGCATATTCTCTGGCTAAGGTCCACGGTCCATGGCGCCATTGTTGTCTTGCCTAAGCGCGGTGTGCCTTATCCATTTCCAAAACCCTACAAGGAAGCAGTTGTTGTGAAAGGTGAGTTCAAATTTCAATTCATTGATGTACCCTCCTGTCAGTGGTTAGGACCAAAATTTTGTGGTCTGGTTAATTATCAAACTTGCACACGTTGGAGTTAATCTAACTCGATGGTTTACTGCCACCCGAGTGGTGGAAATCCGACACTGAAGCTGTGATCAATGAAGCCCTCGAGTCTGGATTGGCTCCAAATGTCTCAGAGACTCAGACGCTTACACAATAAATGGATATCGAGGACCCGTCTCCAGTTGTCCTTCACAGGGTATTTCCCTTCCCTTCCTCTTTTTATCTGATTGCAAAACTTCGTTTAAAACTAAGATCTTTGATATAGAATCTGTTACAATCATATCCAGGAGGTATGACATTGCCAGTTGAAAATGGCAAGACCTATCTGCTACGCCTCATCAATGCTGCACTCAATGAAGAGCTTTTCTTCAAGATTGCTGGGCACAAGCTCACTTGTGGAAGTTGACGCCACATATATTAAACCGTTTAAAACAGATACAGTTATAATTGCCCCAGGATAATCCACCAATGTCCTTGTCTTTGCTGATCAAAATTCTGGCAAGTACTTGGTTGTGGCCTCCCCTTTTATGGACGCCCCAGTTGCAGTCGATAACCGGACTGCAACAGCAAACTTGCACTACTCAGGCACACTTGCCAATACCCCCACAACTCTCACTAGCCCACCACCAAAAAATGTCACACCAGTTGCCAACTACTTGACAGACTCTCTTCGTGCCCTCAATTCCAAACAATTCCCTGCCTTAGTCCCCCAAACTATTGATCACAATCTTTACTTCACTGTTGGACTTAGGATTAATCCCTGTCCTACTTGCAAAGACGGAAATGGCCGCCGAGTGGTAGCTTCTATTAACAATGTGACATTCATTATGCCTACTACAGCCCTACTTCAAGCACATTTCTTCAACATCAGTGGGGTGTTCACCACTGATTTTCCTGGTAACCCACCGCACGCATTTAATTACTCCGGAACTCCACCAACCAATTTGCAAAAAACGAATGGGACAAAGGTTTTCAGGCTGGCTTATAACACTACGGTACAACTTGTTTTGCAAGATACTGCTATCATAGTCCCTGAGAACCACCCGATCCACTTACATGGATTCAATTTCGTCGCCGTTGGTAGTGGACTCGGAAACTACAATCCAAGGACGAATCCTCATAAATTCAATCTTGTCGATCCTGTTGAGAGGAACACAATTGGGGTACCATCTGGTGGATGGATAGCAATCAGATTCCGTACAGATAACCCAGGTACATTGACAATGTTCTGATACTTTCATTATTTTTTTTCCCATGTTTTTGAACCATGAACTTCTCCCTGATCTCGATTTCTTTTGAGTTTTAAGGAGTTTGGCTCTTGCACTGCCACTTGGAAGCGCATACGACATGGGGGCTAAAGATGGCATTCTTGGTGGACAATGGAAAAGGTCCTAATCAGTCACTTCTTCCTCCTCCAGTGATCTTCCAAAATGTTAAACGTGGCAACTATCGACGCCAGCACCGAGATTTCCAGATCGAAAGAGATGTGGAAAGAGGAAAGAGTTTCACATGCTATGGAAACGGAGCTATTTAATAAGCAAAGTGAGAGTTGAGATTGAATAACATTTGTATAGGCATTGTTCTTTTTTTTTTTTTTTGGAATGAATCACAATTTTATTCAAATTCAAACATCTAAAAAGAAACAAAAACACAGTAGCGAGTTTCTAGAAAGATTGTTTTCAAGGGTTTTCACTAGTTTCGTCGTTCATATCAATTTGATTGCCCTGTTTTTTTTCCTTTGACAATATTGTTGAGAGTTTAAAATTTTATGACGAAGAAGGCCTTAGGATTCGAGCAAAATTTAGTCAACATGAATCTACTGGCACCAGGCTGACTCACCCCAAAAACTGGTAAGGTTTTTTCAAAATTATGAATATAATCATTAACTGATCTGAAAATTCGGGATTTTTCAAAGTTCAGGATTTTGATGAATTACCCTTTTCTTTTCTTAATTGTTTACTATCGAGAAGGTTCTTAAAAAATGAGGCCCTCCAATTGTAACAGACACAATCAAATATTGACATGTAAAGAAAAATCATATGAATAGACAAATGACAATGTAGCATACATATATAATGATTTTCTCCTGCTGCCTGTTTGGTCGCTTTAATTCTCTTTCCTGGTTTGCTTGAAAAAAATTTTCATCAATTTTATCCTGCAAGTATCTTCCACACCATGCCTCAACCCTTCTCCATTTCCATGGTCTTTAAAGATAAAACCAAACAAATATTTTCATGAACGTTTGTTGATTAAAATATTTGATTTGAATTGGGCTACTGCGAGCTTCAAAGGAAGATTATTAGTAGATCAATACTTTGGGGTGTGTCTGAAATGGATATGACAATTCGTGTTATCGTATTGTATAAAATATTATATTCGTATAATATTTAATACAAAAATTACGTGTCATAATTTATATCAACACAAAAATATAAAATATAATTTGTTGATTTTATTAAACATATTTGTAGTTTTTATAAAATTTTAAATCATATTATTTTTATATTATTTATTTATATCATATCACTGTATCATATTTTAAATTATAAAATCTAATTTGATCATGTCCTCGCATCAGCTCAATTATTCATCCTAAAGACTTTTAGCTGTCGATTTCTAATTGAAAAAAAAAAAAGACTATATCTTTGCTTTTATGAATTTCATCAAGTTTTTCTCAATAGAAGGGAATAAAAACAAAACCCATCAACAAACTTAACAACATTACTTTCCTTTTTAACAAACTTTATACCCATTTTTTTAATTATATTTATTTGGTTATAAAAAAAAATATTTTTGCTTGCTTTTTCAAAATTCTTTTTCCTAACTATTCTATTGTACAGATTTTGGATTTTCTATTTTTCTTTCATTAAGTAATGACAATCTTAGTATACCTAAGTCTTAACAATAGCCTTTCAACTACAAGGGAGAATCTTCTTTAATTATTTCCTCTTTTTTTTTTCAATTAGTTGAGGCTATTAACAATTGCTGTCATTAATTTGCAGGTAATTTGGAGATAAACATCCCTAATTGTTACTTTAGCAAAGCCAAGCCAATGAGCATTTGATCTGTAGGGCATCCCCATTCACTAGGGAACATTCTCCATGCAGATTCTTGGTCCGTTTTTTTTTTCTTTTATTTTCTTTTCACCGACTTTTGAAAGGGCACTTTCTTTTTGTTAAAGATGCATTTAGACGAGAGATTTCAAGTAAAAAAATTTTAAAATAAAATTATCTTTGTTTATCAAAATAAAAATTAAATTTTTTAAAATTTGTAAAAAAGATTTTAGAAAGTTCAAATTCCTTTTGCAAATTCTACTTAAGAGATAAAATTTGTGAATTTTTTTTGGTTTTTCAATAAGATGTCAATACTTATTATATTTCCCTTTCCTGCATGCCTTTTATTTCTTCAACTCTAACTACCAAAATTTATTTCAATTTTTTTTTAAAAAAAATTCAAGATTAAAAAACATGGCTATAGTTTAGGTTATATCTTAATTATGGATTAATTTGATAAGTTTATATTTGCACTTATGGGAACATATAAAATCTCATTGCTGATGTCAATTAGTACATTAGCTCAATGGCATGCATATTAAATAAATTTTTAAAAATTATGAATTTGAAAATATTTAAATACATATTAAAGAAAAAATTAAATGATAGATTAAAAATTACATTGTACTACAATTTAATTTTTCAAAGGAGTCTTACCCTAATCTAAAAGCATTAAATATGAGTTGACAAAATCAAATTAAAGAATAATATATATCATAAATTTGCAACTGTACTGATCAAACCTGAGTCAAACCAATGATTTATGTGGCTCCTTCTCATAATGTACCTTTCTTTACCAATTAATTAATACATTGTTACTTAACTACAACTCCAAGATATACAATCTATCTATCTAGTCTCAACCATTTCTTTTCATTTTTTTTTTATAAATAATATAGTCTCAACTTGTCTGGTGTAATAATATATGATCAATTTAATATATTAACAAGATTTTTTTTTTTTTTTTTGTAAAAGGTAAAGAGAAAGTATCATTAATATGCAAAAGGATGGAAAGGCCAATATAGTCTATAAACAAATAAAAATCTTTGACAATTCCTTGCATGTAAGTTTCAACTTATGGGAAATTTCTTATTTGTTTTCTCTTTTTCTTTTTTTTTTTTGGAATGCAAAACTTTTTGTCTATGGCACCAATAATGATGGAAAGCTACATCAACAAAAAAGTTAATACTACTATTTGTTTTTGGTGTGATAATGATCCATCAATGTTCACATTCCAATCAATTGCTCCTTCGTATGGTAGCATTTAGCAATTCAATTATAATTTTGCTATAAATTTGCAAGTTATTAATCTTCGTTATACATAATAATGGAAGTCTTGATTTTATAAAAGATCATATTAAAATCTTTTGATTTTATATGATCAAAGGTATTTTAATTTATCGAGTGATTTTAAAAATTATATTTTTTACATCATTTTATGTATTTAAAATTTTATTTTTAAAATATTTTTTAAAAAAATAAATCAATTAATAAAAAATAAAAAATTTGTCTTAACTATTGAACTAACCCTCAATAATCATATCTTTATGTTTGTAGGCCTGTAAAATTCAAATGTTTGCATAGAAAAATGGATGAGCAAATCAAAGTTTAGAAACAAAAACTATATTAAAAACCACCATCAAATTTCGATGACAAGAGACAAACATCTCACGTGCTACAGCTAAATGTCAACACTCAGCACCATTGCCAAGGTTGGTCTCTTATTCAGATAAAATGACTAGAAAAACCCAACACCTACTTTGATTCACCAACCAACCCAATTGCTTTGCAGATTGTCCCTTTCAGTTTCTCTCTTCTTATTGGCTATCACTTTCCACATAAGATAAGAAAAACAACTATACTTTGGCCGCAGCAGCGCCCACAATCTCCATTTTCACCAATCACAACTCAGCAGCTTTGACCTCTCTCTCTCTCTCTCTCTCTGTCTCTCTCTCCCTCTCTCCCTCTCTCCCTCCTCATTCTCTGTTTTATAGATATAAGCAGTACAAAGTAAACTCCAAGGAGTTGGCATATTTCTATTCATTTCTTTCACGCATTCTCTGTTTGGTCTCTTTGCTTTTGCTTTACCCTGGAACGGAAATGTAAAAGCTAAAGATTTCCCACTTTTAACACTCCAATTCTTTAGAAGCTCTCTGTTTTATTTTGTTTTTGTTCTCCGTTCATGGATTTAAAGTGTTTTTCCAGCTTTAATTTGTTAATCTATGATTTGGCTTTTTGAATTTTGATCTGTATATAGATTTCCTTGTTTAAATTTGTTGTTGTATGTGATTTTGGATCTGCTATGGATGTCTAGGGCTATGGATCTGTTTTTTTTTTTAATTATTTTTCCTACTATTTCTGGAATTTTACTTGGGTTTTAGAAAGTTACACTTTTTGAGATTCTTCAATCTAATCTTATGTGAATAAGGGTACTCAGATTCGATTTAAATGGTCTCATGATTTGATACTTCTTTGTTCATTTAAAACAGCCACTTCTCTGCATTTTTCTATCTTGGTTTTTCTCTCTCTTTGAACATTTCATTCAAAGAGGGAGAAAAGAAAAGTCTTTTGTGTACGGAATCATCTTTGGCAGTTACACAACTCGAAAAAAAAAAAGTTATGATGAATAGGGGACTTGAAATTCTTTCTCCATCCTCTTATTTACAGACTTCCAATTGGTTGTTTCAAGAGAGCAAAGGTACAAAATGGACTCCTGAAGAGAACAAGTGTTTCGAAAATGCTCTGGCTTTATATGATAAAGACACCCCTGACCGATGGTTTAAGGTGGCAGCTATGATTCCTGGAAAAACAGTTGCAGATGTGATCAAACAGTACAGAGAATTGGAAGAGGATGTGAGTGATATAGAGGCAGGGCTGATACCAATTCCTGGGTATAGCAGTGATTCTTTTACATTGGAGTGGTTTAATGATAGTCAGGGCTGTGATGGATTTAGACACTATTACACTCCAGGTGGAAAAAGAGGGACAGGGACTCGACCTTCTGATCATGAAAGGAAGAAAGGGGTGCCATGGACTGAAGAAGAACACAGGTAACTTACTCTCCTTTGTTGATTATTTATATTTTTGATAATTTTGGATTTCATTTAATTATGATTGAATAAATCAATCTTTAGGATATCGAGTTATCATTGGTTTAACATGTAAAATTTCTGGAGTTAAAACTGTAATCGGAGATTCGGAGTATGCTTTTCTGTTTAAGATCGATAATCTGGGTATTCAAGATAAACAATATGAAGAAAATGGAAAGAATGGGCTTTCCTGATTGATCCTTACATTTGTTGTGAATGTTGACAATGTGGTTGGTGGACACTATAACATGTTTTGTTTATGGATGTCTCTTTTCTTGCCTGTACAAATTCTGTACTTTCAATGGTTTTAGCAGCTCATGAAGTTTATTTGATGATTAATGACAGGCAATTTCTAATGGGTCTTAAAAAGTATGGTAAAGGGGATTGGAGAAATATTTCACGCAATTTCGTGACGACTAGAACACCAACTCAGGTGGCAAGTCATGCTCAAAAATACTTCATCAGGCAGCTGACCGGAGGGAAGGATAAGAGGAGGTCCAGTATCCATGATATCACAACAGTTAACATCCCTGATACGCCCTCGTCTTCACCAGATCACGGCAAGCCTTTGTCTCCAAATAATTCTCCTGCAGTCATACATTCACAGGAGCCACCAAAAGTAGCCGGGCTAACAACTAAAG
This sequence comes from Durio zibethinus, assembly GCF_047325235.1. NCBI lineage: Eukaryota > Viridiplantae > Streptophyta > Magnoliopsida > Malvales > Malvaceae > Durio > Durio zibethinus. Next base: position 26,192,764 of record NC_143173.1, read on the forward strand.
AGCTATTTGATTTTGAATTGAAGCAACAAAATGAAGGAGCAGCTATGGTTTTCAACCAGGCGAGTAGTGGTAATGCCTTCCTGTCCCCTTTCTGTGGGATTTCTTCATATGGAACCAAGCTGGAGGAACAAAATTTGCTGAGAGGAACTCTTCCCAGATCTCAATTTGGATCTTACAACACTCTTTTCCAGATGCAGTCAATTCAACGTCAGTAAATTCATTGGTAAAGTGGGAAGAGTTCTCTGAAGGTATTATTATTAATTAATGAGATGAAGATCGAGCCTACCAGTGATGTCAGCTAGCTTTGTCCGTGCCGCATGTGTATATGTTGAAGATGCAAATTAGTCCATAGTTATCACTCTTAAGAGAGATTAGTTAGGTGGTTTGTGATTTATCGTTCAAATTCTGGACCATTGAACCAAAAAGGAAGCTTATTACATGAAGCTTGGGGCTTTAAACTTTTTATTATGTGTCTGCATTATCAGTCTGTTGTCAAAAGTTATTCTTAGATTGATTGTGTGCGTTCTATAGATACTGCCATGTGGGTCAGAGTCCTCTGCAAAATGACAGACTGTACTGTAAAGGCTTAAAACTTGATAATGGACTCCAATAATTCAGATTTCCTTGCTTCAACTGTGATGTTCCGCACCTTAAATTCATTCACATCATGGCAAGGGAAGAATCAAGAGAACTTTGGTCTTTTAGCCAAAACCCTTTATCTGCTTGCTTATGAATTGCAGTGTAGCATTTCTGAAGGCTGTAATATCCAAATTCAGACCTTAGCAAAGATGAAAAACTAACTTCCCATGTTTTGTTATTATTATTATTATTATTATATTTTTTTGGGTCGGGGGAGGGCTGGAGCTGGAGGTACTAAGGGAATATCCAAAAACCTTCTTTGCTTCACAGGCGAAATTATTTTGTGGTTTACATGGATGCAAATAACCAAAGTAGAAGCTGTTGTCAACTGTTGCTTAGTGCGAGTCATTTTCGCATGCTTTTTAAGGACCCTGCTTGATGCTGATGTCTTTTTTGCAAATTCGGGTTTAATGGCAAGTTCCTTCTTGCCCCCCCCCCCCAAAAAAAAAGGTAAAGTAAATGGTTGTTTAATTAGTTGACTGTTCATGATAATAGATTCTTGACTGAAGCCTAGACTAAGAGCCACTTATTTAAGCATCTCATTCTTCACTGCACCTTTCTTTTTCGTCTTTGTTCCCTTGACGAGGATGGGACTGGTTTTTTTTTTCTTTGCTCTCAGGTTCCATACTCGAGTACCATAGGATTGTAATCAAATAGATGTATTAGTCATGAGTAGTAATCAAATTAAATCATCCACGTTTTCTTCTGCAATTTGTGCCTTACTCTGATCAGGATCATTCCATCTGACTGACGATTTGGCAGACTCGTGATTCTTTAAACCCCTTTTTATGGTCATTGAAGGAATCTTAGTTTAATGATTCGCCAGTATGCCTAGGCCTTGCTGATGAAAGAATGTGTTTGAAAGTCTTTATCTGTTGTCTACCTAAATTCTGTGCTTTCTTTATGACCCCTGGAAATGGGGCATCTTTCTTCTTCTTCTAATATGGTGGGATTGGAATTTTAATTGATCAGGAAGAGCATGTGTGACCACCTTCATACTTGTTTCTCTCCATTTTCCTTTTATTCAGGATGGACCTCATAGATTCCAGGAAAAAAAGGCTTTGCATTTTCCTAAAAGCACTTAAAATTTGTAAGAATCTTCTCCCTGGTTAGTGCAGTGAGGAATCCTGATGTGACCTGTAACCAATATTATAAGGTTACTATTGCGAGAAAATTATCACTAGGAGACTGGAATTCTAAGAAAAAAAGATCCGAAGCCCCTTTCAATTTTGCTTTTTCTTGGTGAAAATGACAAACAAAGAACTTGTGCTAATGCTCAAAGTGGGCTATTCAAGTGTGGTAGAAAAATGAACAGCAAAGCAGGAGTTCCATGGATCTGAAATCTGCTTTCCAGCAAATATAATTGTTTAGTTACTATTCAGGTAAAAAAAAATTGATCAAATTAAAGCAATCTCATAAAGGGGAAAGGGAAATTTAAGCTTTCTTTTATACGATTACTAATAATTATCCTAAGCCGCTGTTCCATGATCTGGCTCCATTCTTTTGTTGTTTCTTTGCTGCTTGTTTCTGTCACTAAATTGTTGTTGTTGTTGCTCAAGCAAACCTTCATGAAAAGCCCTGTGCCCACCATATTGCTTGCACAATGCACATATAATTTTCAGGTCCCACCCACTAGACAAACTAAACATGGAGCAATATATAAAGTACAATAAACCTTTTTCTCTGGTTAATGACAAAACTGTCCACTTTCTTTTTCAAAAGGATCACTTTTCTGCAAGTTGCATAGGAAAAGCACTTTGGCCTCTTTATTCTAATTTTCAATCAAACCCCCCCAGCCCCTTTAAGCCCATAGGTCGTTTTGAAACCTCACAGATCCCAGTCTCACACCCTCATTTCTTTTCTTCTCAGTTCCTTTTACCCCTCAAAATTGAAAATTCTGATTCTTCTCTCCTGAATGCTTTTAATTGACCCCCGCCAAGTATTATTGGAATCCAGAAGTAGGTTTGTGAGAACAAAATGACAAAACCCTGCTAAGAATCTCCCCCCTCCCTTTGGTGCATCATTGTAGGACCAAAGGTACCATAGAATAATCCCTTTGTGGCTGCCTTTGTTACAAATGATAGACGAGAAATAAAAGAAGACAGAAAGTGGGACTTTTTTTTTTTTTTTTTGTGAACAAGTAATAAACTAATAAAAAAATTATTACTGGCCAATAACAAAAAAATTGCTTGTTGCACGTTTTTGTGTCCAAAAAGGTGATACAGGTTCTACCGAGGCACGCTTATATGCAGGAATTACATATTAGATGCTAGGAACACTGGCATGTTGCATCAGCTATTACAATTTGCATTCATTTAATTTTGCTGAATTATATTTCCAATTATAAGTGGTTATTGAGAAAATTTCAATTTCATAACAGTGCCAATGAGCTGTGATCTGCTTGATTTTATTTGATGATGTGAGTGTGCAATTTCTGTTCCATGTCATGTCTTTCTTTTATTTACAAATTGGAAAAACTTCTGTTATACTTAGTGGCCCTGTCTGCTACCTTTTGAAGCTCAAATCTCATTGATTTCACCATCTTGTCCTTTGCCAATCAGCATCTGTCTTTCCCAATACATATACGCGTGGCTTCACAGTATGGTTAGTTTTTCTTTTATTTATTTTTATTTTTTATGTAGCTCATGAAATCAGTAGATGCCAGAAACAAACATTAAGCATTGGCTGAAACACAACAACATCAATGACAGCAACATTGAGGGTTCCTTCTTCGACAATGGTTTGCGAATTCAAAACAAAATTAACATGTATTATCTCACAACTGAACTATTAAATTCAACAGAGAGTAAGAAAAGAAGTTGCATCTTACATACAATAGCAATGGACTAATTATTGCAACCATGCCTGTCAGTGTCACCTTCAAATGTCTGTTCTAAACCTCATTATTGCAACCATGATATACTCCAAGCTTGCCCTAAAAACCCTTTCACGCATAGGACAAGCAGTTGAATTTTCAGCTCAGGACATCAATGGACTCATAATTCACTGTCAGGTTTGAGTGGTGAAAGTTGTGAAGACAACATTTATTTGTCACTTCTTGTTTTTTTCAACCATCAATCAGAGAAAATTAGTGGAAGTAGACTTTTTTTTTGGCTGAAAAGCTAGTGGGAGTAGACTGATGAAGTGCATATCATGGCCTTCTCCAAGTTGTTGTCCTGTTACAAAAGACTTGTAGCTTTGTTGTAGACATATAATATGAACTGGTTTGATATAATTCCACAAGGACCTGAAATCATGATGTGACTTGTTTCAATGCAAATATTGCTTGAATGTGAAAAAAATAAACGTCCTGTTTGTTTGTATGCAAATCTAAAAAGATATAAATTTGAGATGGGCATGATCGAATTTTATATGCAGTGGAATCTTGGTTGCTAATTGGTTCTGAACTCGGGAAAAAACTTCAGAAAACGAGAAAGCTTGTCAGAAGGATATATGATTCTCTTGTCTCGAAGCCTAGACAGATTCACGCTCGGGTGTTTTTCAGGCATGCTTAATCTAAAGTGTTAGACTAGAACTCAAGATGGCAAGAAGTAGAAGCCAACTCTGGTTAGGTTGTGCGTCAACTTCGGGAAGGAAAAGGGTCCTCTTATTCTGAGCGTGGGCTGGGCTGCCTGTTGGGTAGACAAATTACTTCAAGTTTCTTAAAGTATAAAGAGTTTTTGTGGGTTACTTGAAGGACCAATTGTCTATACAAACTAAGGCCCAAACTTGAAATGTTAGTGGCTAATTAATCCAAGTGTTTATAGGGTACTGAAATGATGAAACCCAGCCTAAGCAGCTTCAAATGTCCTATTTGTTTGACTGTCCATAAGTACCGATTAACCCCAAGTCTCAAGGCCCAACCAACACAACAGTTTCACTTTCAAGGTTGGATCCAGTTACCACTTTGTTGGGCCAAAGGGTCCAGTTTACCATTTATACCTATTTCTTAAGTTTCGACTATGAAGCTTTTATGGGATCTGAAATTTGATACACATGATCATATCACAATTTAGCAGATGGGTAGAAGATATTTTGGAAACTATGAAATAGAAAGAATTGTCTTATAAAAATTACAATCAATCTTGGCTGATGGCAGTTTATAGTAGCTGAGTAATGCTACAAGTAGCATTCAATCATTTCAAGTCCATAATTTACAACAAATAAACATATTGCAAAACAATCATACGTACACCATAGCAGGGCCTCTTTGAAGCCACAAACAAGTTTGACAATCCTTATCAACATGCTATTTCCTTTAATTCCACCTGGCAAACCAATGTAATATATCCAAATCACCTAATTGTTAACTTCTGGCGATGGGAAAAGGCGTGTTGCCAGCCATTGCAGAGGTCTCAGTAGCTGCGATCTATTCTTCCGCCAAAACCAAATGGCAGCATTGTAGTCTTCATTGCGTATCTTCTTAGTGGCTGCTTTCCAATCATACTGCTGCATTTCTTCACGTGCAGCTTTGCCAATGGTTTCTCTCAGTTCCTTATTTTGTAACAGGGGCTCCAGTTTGCTCAAGCAGTCGCCAACATCTCCAGGAGCAAAGAGAAAGCCAGTTTTGCCCTCCTGGTCTGCAGGAATTATATCTGGGATTCCCCCAGCACGAGCACCCACCACAGGGATTCCTGAAGACATGGCCTCCAAAACAACTTGTCCAAGTGTCTCAGATTCCGAAGGCATCACAAACACATCCCCACTTGCATATGCCTGAGAGAGCTCTTCACCTTGTAACATCCCAGTAAAAACTGCTGGCATGCCCGAAAACATTTTCTCTAGCTCTTCCCTGCAAAGAAGAAACCATATATTCTTTAAGAGAGGAGCATAAAATTTTGCCTAATCTTAGATCTCCTGACACAACTTGTCATTTGCTACACAAGACTATTGAAGAGGAAACAATTCAGGTTAGCATAAATGAAATCACAGAAACTGGGGAGATCAGAGTAAAACATTCGCCCATCCATTTAGAGCATTCTCAGTGAGAGTGAGAGTATGATATCTGAGCCATCTAATACAAAATATAGATATTCTTCTAGAGCAGTGTAAAGTTCATGAGCATCAAGTGGATTACCTATATGGTCCATCCCCAATAAAAGCAATTCTTGCTTCCGGGAGTCTGTCCATAACGCTGTAAAATCATGTATTCCCAATGTCAAAATTTTACAAAATTCATTAATTTAAGAGAGTAAGGCTCGGTTTGGTAAAAGGAAAGAAAGAGGTCAGGAAAGAAAAATAAAAATAATCTAATGGTTGGGCTACAATACATTACAACATATGCTGTAGCTTAAACATTTTCCTTCCTTTCCTCACTGTTTTCTTCTTACCAAACAGAGCCTAAATAATTGCATTGAAAATTTGACATAAACCCATTAGTTTTTCCTCTTCAGCTATGACATGGTATCATGTTTTAACAAATCGTAAAGGAAGATATTAGCATTTAGCAACACTTTTTCATGCAATTGATAAATGGTACCTTTTGAGGAAATCCAAACTCTTCTCAACTCCAAGACGCCCAACATGAATTACCAATGGTCTATCTGGTTCACCATTGCTGTATAAAACAAAAACATACAGTGCTAAGAGAAACATAAATATATTGTAATTGATGACAGAGATAAGTGCAGCACCTTAATCTTAACCGCATTTCATGAAAGCGATATCGAGGGTGGAAGCTTTCAGAATCCACACCCTTATTCCAAAGGCGAATCTTGTTAGCTGAAAGCATTGATAAATGAAAAGCATTTTAATTTAGGGTTAAGCTATCTAGATCTCATCAACAGGCCAGCATTTGTAGAAGGGAAAGAAAGAGAACAAATAAAGCAGAAGATGCATTTATCACACTGGGGGTAAGAAATGGAGAGAGGAAATAGATTAATGCATAAACACATGGCTTAGCTTTGTCTTATAACAACCAAGTTCAATTGTATGAGGCTATTTTGATAATGTAAAGTATGTGCATGTTTACCTGCAGTTACCCTAGCTGCTTGAAGATCCCTCCCAATTGCAGCGGATGGAACCAGTGTAAGATCCGCTGCTCTATGAAGAAATTCTGATAAGAAAGAGCAAAAAAGTTGTTAATTGCTCTGTCATGAATATTGGCTTAAAAGGAGGGAAAAAAAAAGGGTCTTGCGTACTTAGAATTAACCACATGGGTTCCACTAGCCAACTAAATGTGTATCTTGGGATATACCTGTAGAATGAAACAAAAGTTAGATTAGAGGTCCATAGAACAGTTCATATAGTTTTGAACCTGGAATGATAATCCTTCCAAACAGCTGTAAATGATTTTCCAGGTTTCATTGTTGAAGGAGTAACATGAAGGATTTATCAGGTGAATCAATGAAGAATCAAACTCACACTGGAACATGGGTGTGGTAAGACATCACTATGGGTACACATAGTAGTTTTGCAATAGTGAGAGCACCAAAAACCTGCAATGAAGTCTGCAACAATCAGGAATGTATCTACTACCACTCCTCATTAACTTGTCAATCACAAAGAGAAATCATAATGATCCGAGAACTTAAATAGCAGTAATTAAAAGCATACCATGATTCCAGGTGAAGAGGCATGTATTATATCAGGCTTAAACCGTGCAACTTCTAAAACTATTCTTGGACTGAGAGCCAAGGAAAGGGGCAATTTCTGATACCAAGGAAAAAGGAAGCTGCAATGAGGAGGAAGGAAAAATATAAAAACCAGTATAGGAAAGAAATATCAAAGAATTAGCTAATGAAATAGTAAAAACATAAAGTTATGCCAAACAGTTCAACGAGCCAGTTGATAACTTCAAAACAAAGTAAAATAGGACCAAAACAAGAATGAAATTAAGGAAAAGTAAACTAAGATTACTTGACGGTGATAGAGAATTTATACTTGATATACTGTAAGAATGTTGAGTGTAACATATATCTTAACAAAAGAAAAGTGCTTAACACCTTTCATGAACCTAGCTATCTCCATCCTTGGGATTAAGAAATAGACTCTAAATCAATTGTAAGCAAATGAACACGTAACTGAGATCTAACTAATACTCATCTCTACCATTTCTTTTACTTTATGGTATTGATAACTTTCTGGTGTTTATAAGCCTAAGATGCTTTGTGAATGCTAGCTTTTGTTGGTTGTAAAAATGAGTCACCTCTGGCTTGTCAACATCTTAGAATGTAATAAAAGAATTAAGCAGCTAGTACTTTGTTGTTTCTGAATAAACTTCTTTTTCCAGTTCTAGATAATTTTGCCTTGGAAAGCATGTTGAACAATAAGTTAACATCAAGAAAAATTGAAAATTAGAAAAGCACATGTAAGAACAAAAATGGAAATGATGTGGAAGCATGGTAAAAACTATAACTTGAATTTAGTTGATTACACCAACCTTCTTGATCCAATCAACTTTGCTCCATAGAACTCCTGCGGGACTCCTTCATGTGTTGTTATAACCATTACCTATAAGGACCAATACCCTTACTGTTAGTTCATCATTTCAAAACGTTTCTACAAAATGATAGTGTACTTGTTCACTGTTGGTCAAAACTGCCAGCTTGTCTGGCTAGGAACTGTTAACTGAGAATGAACTTAAGCTAAATCAGTATTTGTACAACCCGCGTAGTAGTTTGACCATTATTCCTCCAACATTACTACTGTCAATTAAAAATCACTTGAATCAATCAAAAGCTAGTGAAATCAACTCTTAATAATTTTAGCAATCTGACCCCACCCAAAAGCTAAAGCTTCTTAAATTGCAATTGGAGTATAGGACTTAGATTAAGCTTCCATGGCATATCTGTTTATAATGAACAGATAAAAATTAGTAAATAGTAAGCATAATTGCAGTTATATAATGAGCATACCTCATCACCCATTTCTCTTAAATATCTTATAAAATTCTGGAACCTGTTTTTATACCCCGATACATATCTGCAAAATGGAAAGAAGTGCATTCAGTGAGTGCTAAGTTTTTACTTTTTAACGTAGTAGGTAACATACAGACCAAGATCATGTTTCACATAATTTGACAGATGGCATGTCACAAAGGCAATTGCCAAAAACATAACAACCATGAAATTGACCTCTCAGTTACTAACAACATCAATTAACGACCAAAGAATAATAACAATAAAAGCTGTTACTGAAGAAACTTCAAATTTAACAGCACCAAGAACATGAAAATTAAACATAAGAAGAAAAGGTTATCATTAAACATAGTTATACCAAGCAAATAAGCAACGGGGAGAGACTCACGAGAAAGGAGAAGGCTCAACAAAAAGAGCAATACGACGAGGCCTGGAATTGTTCTCAGAATGAATCAAAGGAGGACTTTCCTCTTCCCCATATTCTCCTCTCACCTCTGTAACATTCATTTCTGCTAACTCTAACAACAGCTATCCTTCTATTTCTCTCACTCTTCAATCTTACAGACTCAGAAAAATGACTCCTTCTGCAGATCACGCTAATGGGTATTGCTGAAAAAGAAGAAAAAGGCAGAACTTTAACAGAATTAAGAGGGTAAAATGTAAAAGAAGAACAGCTTGAACGGTAGGCAAAGAATGAAAGAGGAGAGAGAGAATAAGGGGACACGATGGCCTACGCCCTGCAGTATAAATTATAGCGGGAAGGTGTTTGAGTTGGCATTCTGAACAACTGAGGTAAGAATTGTATTTTGATTGGTCAATAAAGAATAAAATATTTGGTAAAGGAATCTAAAGAGCCTATGGAATTCGCAGAGAAGGAATATTCTCTTTAAACAGAAGACACAAATGAGAGAGTCCAAAGGAAGCTCCGCTGAGTATATGCCTTAATGTCAAAATGGATAGCGTCTGATCTGGCTCTTTCTTTCCTCAAACGGATCAATTTTCTAATTTTGCATATACGGGAACTCAATTATTTTATTTTTATTAATTTAATTAATTTTGTTTTATTCCAAAACTTTTAACAATAAGAAAAATTATCTCATCTCCAAGATCAAAACTAATGGTCAATCTGTTAGGCTAAAAGCCTCCAATCCAATCACACCAGCGGAAGTGAAATCAAATAATAGATCAAACACACAAGAGACAATAATTTAACGTGGTTCGGTCCAACTGATCTACATCCACGAATGAGAAAAAAGATCCACTAGTTGTAGAGAATTATAAACATACATCATATCATCAACCTCACTCAACAATCAATACTCATAAGACACTCACAATCTCCTCTAGTCCTATGGAGTATTCTCAACTCAAACAAACACAAACCCAAACCCTTGTGCACCCTTTCAACATAACCAAACACATACTCATATGCTCCTATACATCATACCTATGTGGACCCTCTCAATCTCCTCTAGTCCACTCACAAACAAACATACACACCCATAAGACGTAGAGCCCCAATACTCTTATGGGGTGTCTATCCCACAAAATCCTACAACTCTCTTACATTTTTTTCTCATACCTAACCGTGTAAAGACTTCACCTATTTATAACCAAACAAACTTGCCCATTAAGAATCCCTCTCTTCTTAGAATTCTTCTCCTGTAAGTTAAACTTGCCTATTACGAATCCCTTTCCTTTTAGAATTCTTCTATTGCAAGTCAAACTTACCTATTAAGAATCCTCTTTCTCTTGAAATTCTTCTTTTGCAAGTATTCTTGTCCATCAAGCAATATCTGACAAATCTCAAATAAATCTCTAACAAATCCCAAACAAATCTCTTATGGGATTTGAGTCATTATTCTCAACAATCTCCACCTTGACTCAAATTCCGTCAATCATCTATCTTTATGCTAGATATGCTTGGCTCCACCTACAATGAAAGTCTCACAATCATCTTCTCTTCTCTTGTGTCTTCACGCTTCATACAAACCAATCCTAAATCTTCAAAACTTAAACTCGAACTCTTCTCTTGAATCGAGCACTTCTGGACTTGCTTCTTCCATGTCTCAAATCATGCACTTCCCAAACCTTTAGCTCTTCTCACATTTCAAACTTTCAGCTCTTTCACATCTCGAACCTTCTACTTTTTTCACATCTTGAATCTTCAACTCTTTTCACGTTCAAACCTTCAGCTCTGATACCATTTGTTGGGGATCACCACAGCTCTGATACCACTTGTTGGGGAATACCACAGCTCTGATATCATTTGTTGGGCTAAAAGCCTCTAATCCAATCACACCAACGGAAGCGAAATCAAATAATAAATCAAACACACAAGAGACAATAATTTAACGTGATTCGGTCCAACTGACCTACATCCACGGATGAGAAAAAAGATCCACTAGTTATAGAGAATTACAAACATACATCATATCATCAACCTCACTTAAACAATCAATACTCATAAGACACTCTCAATCTCCTCTAGTCCTATGGAGTATTCTCAACCCAAACAAACACAAACCCAAACCCTTGTGCACCTTTTCAACATAACCAAACACATACTCATATGCTCTCATACATCATACCTATGTGGACCCTTTCAATCTCCTCTAGTCCACTCACAAACAAACATACACACCCATAAGACGTAGAGCCCTAATACTCTTATGGGGTATCTATCCCACAAAACCCTATAACTCTCTTACATTTTTTTCTCATACCTAACCGTGTAGAGACTTCACCTATTTATAACCAAACAAACTTGCCCATTAAGAATCCCTCTCTTCTTAGAATTCTTCTCCTATAAGTCAAACTTGTCTATTAAGAATTCCTTTTCTTTTAGAATTCTTCTATTGCAAGTCAAACTTACCTATTAAGAATTCTTTTTCTCTTGGAATTCTTCTTTTGCAAGTATTCTTGTCCATCAAGCAATATCTGACAAATCCCAAATAAATCTCTAACAAATCTCAAACAAATCTTTTATGGGATTTGAGTCATTATTTCTAACACAACCCATAAGATAATATACAAATCTTTTGAGATTTTACGAATTTATATATAAAAAAAATCATAAAAATTTAAACTTGAATGTTTTTTACTCATATTTTAAATTTTAATTACTTATGTCAATCTTATTTGTTAATTTAATTTAAATGATAACAGTAAAATATTTTTTATAAAATAATATTCGAATATTTAATTCTATAATTAATGTATATTCTTTCCTTAAGAGCATATATCAAAACTTTTTCTCAAATAAAAAATATGTAATTTAGGTTTCCTATTTGGATACGTCTACGTAGAATTCCCTAAAATTAAATTTCTTATGATTTGTCGAGCGGTCAAACGCGTGAACTTAACAATCTGCGTGGATCACAAACCTAAGGAAGCTTAAAAACTAAATGATTGCTTACTTTGGTAATGACATGTACACATAAGAAGAAAAATATTGATTAAATTTTTTTTCAAGATCAACATATTCCAAAAAGAGACTTTCTCATTGAATAATGAATTATTAATTTAATAATCTTAAAGTCAATTTTAAAATTATAGGTTTCGAACCTTAAATATTGTAATTCAAATTTAAAAAAAAAAAAAAGTTTTGTCATTGATACTTTTACGGCCATGGTTATTGATTTTTATAGGGTACATTTCTGGAATTTAGTCAGGAACATGTGATTAAAATGGCAGTGGCTGGTCCCATTTCAAACATAGAGGGTCAGGTCACACTTGCCATGGAAGGTGCCCTACTTCATCATCCTTGATGATTCTGACAGCTAAATGCAGTACCACAAATTGGCTTCTTTGTAAGTGATGATACTGGCTTTGATCTTTCCTTTTTCCTGCTCGTCTTTTGAATTTCACCGGAATAAAATAAAGAAATGACCTTTTTTTTTCGAGATCAACATAATACGAAGAGGCTTTGTCATCGATATGATTATTAATTTTTATTGGGTACATTTTTGGCAATTTGTTGGGAACATGTGATGAAAATGGCGTACATGGCTAGCATCTGCTTGTCCCATTTCAACAAAAAGGGTCACACAATTGCCATGGATGGGTCCTGTACAGCTCATATAGTACCTCAAATTGGCTTCTTTAGTGACGATACTAGCTTTGGCTTTTCCTTTTCCTGCTCGTTTTTTTTACTATAATCTATTCTGCCTGTAGATTAGATATATCAATTTTAAATATGATACAATAATATAAATAAAAAATATAAAAATAATATATTTTAAAATAAAAATTATAAATAAATTTAATAAAATAAAAAAAATATTTTATATTTTTATATAGACATAAATTATAATACATAATTTTTATATAAATATATAATATAAATATATAAATTTTTAATATTTTATAAATATTAATACATAAACTATCATATCTATATATAATAATTTAAGGGACAGAAACTGGAAATAACACACACATATATATAAATTTCTCATGGATTATTACATTACTTAAGTAATTATCGAGTTAGATTTCCATTTTACTTATTACTTGTTTGTTTATTTCTCAGCCTTCATTTACTGATATCAAATGTCAATTAGAGCAAAAAGAAGGCTATTTTAAAGTGTATAAATCAATGGTGATCATGATTACATTCCATGAATATACTTTCCTTTGCATGCTTTAATGCTTAAGATATGGTCGGTCGCAACCTAATAATTCATTGGTTCAGTTCAAATAGTATTTGTTTTTTGTTGTTTAGAACAATCTATTTTCAATCCTTTCTTATTAATGACCCAATCTTTAGAGGTTGAGCTTCTTGTTTGTCCAAAATAGTTATTCCCAAATTCCCAAATGGGCCAAACCAAATAGCTGAAAACCCTATTGCAATCCTAGTTTTATGTCCGTAAGATTAAGACCATTTGGATCTATTTCATGCTTGAATTTAACCAACATTAAGGCTTAAGCCTTAAGTCTTTAGAATTTAGCCCATTTTTTCTGGTCCAAAACTAAAGCCATAGCCTATAGCCTATAGGGAATAGGCTTTCCCGGACCCAAGAAGAAGAGCTGGAATGAAGCTTGAACTGGTCATTGCTTCACTGGGACAGGAAATATATGATGGAAAACAGGAAATGTCTAGCTGAATTGGTTCCGGTTTCACATCCGCTAAGGACCATAAAAAGAAGCATTTATGAATTAGTTTCATTCTTTGTCTCCTGGGACTATGAACTTATCGTTAATATCACATTCAAAGCCAAGTTTCGGTCCCAACAAATGAAGGCCAAAGCCACAAATTTTCTGCATGCATGGAGCTAATTTTCAACATTTTGATTTGAACTGATATTATTGCTTTGAAAATGTTGTTCGGGTGTTAATTCATGCTTATCTCACATAGAGAATTCAATACAGGGACTCAAAATTCTACAAAACTGTTTTTGGACCATAGAAGGAAGAAAATGACAATCAACCAGGCTCCTGCCCCACTTCTTAGATCGTAATCTTTTCTTTTTAGGTCATTTTGTTATATACATTAGCATTAGATTACGTAAGATAGCGACTCAACCCGGTTTGGCACTCCAATTTTATGAGTGAGATCCAAAGGCTAGCTTAGCTTAGCTTTAGCTCTATAATCTTACTATAGTGGTGTATTTGAATGAAGGCTAGCTTAGCTATATAATCAGGCAAGTAAGTCATCTGAGTGGCTGAGTCTCACTTTTGCTGCTTTCCCTTTAATTTTGCTCTGCATGCAAAAGCTTTTCTAACATGACTTCTTGATTACTTGACCAGGAATGCACTCCAATAGAGAAGCAAAACTGGGGCCTTGTCATAGCTCCCAGTCAAAAAAATCCCAGCAGGCAGCAAAATTCAACAGGAATTTTCTCCTGTCAAACAGGTGAAAAAAGGAAAAAGGGATGGTTGGTTTCCCTCATATTCACGCCAAAGCCCACAATCCCATATTCAAATAGATTCCCTCTTTCTCTCATTTCTTTTTCATATAGTAATGTATGTTTTCAAAAAATGGGCCAATCTCTTCAATTCTATTTCCAGAACAGAATCAAGATATGGCCAACAAAAGAAAAAAAAGTAGGCCCTAACAGCACCTCAAAAGCAACGCTGATAAGAAGAGTATCGAGTGCTTGTCTCCTTGTGTTCCCTTGCTAGTTACTGCTACTCTTTCTTTATTATTGACCAACCCTGCAATGCAAACCACTTTTCATTTTCACTCATTGCTTTCCTTTCCTAGGTTCAAATTCTTGCATCCACCTAACGTTCTTATTGTTATATTAAACCCCACATTTTATAAGTAGACCCACTTTTGCTTAAGTTGCTTGATCTCAGGTTTAATACTGTTTATATTTAGTAGTTTCTTTTTTTTTTTTTCAAAATATTTCTCTCTATGTATGTTTTTTAACATAAATATACATATATCAGAAGAAAAAAATAATGGTATTTGGAATAACAAAGGCTTTTAAACCAACATAAACAAGGGTAATTGATCAAGAATGCATTGATTCAGCTAATTTTAAAGTGAAATTTCACTCCAACTTTCTTGAATTCGGCCAAAAGAAGTTATGGGAAAGTCCATATGAATTCAATGAATTATGAACCAATCATGACAAACAATGACATCCTGTATTTGATGGGGAGTTTTGGCTTTCAATAATTAGTGAAGATAAACAGCAATTATATATACATTCAAATACGCCAGGTGCATGGCTCATGCACGTATATATTATATGTGAAATTTTGGAATGCTAAGTTGAAAAGGGGCGTTGGTTTAGCCAAAGGTTTAATAATTGGCCATGCAGTCAACATCTTTGAACAAGAATATGCTCACTCACAAATTAATTCTACTGCCAATTACTCGTATCAATGACATATCCCATCCTATCCCTTGTTTCAGTATCTTCTTTTTCCTTTTCAGTTTTCACTTTAGTCACAATAATTCATCAATAAATACCCCTAAAACCTTACCAACTGCCCTTCTTCCTTGTTCACACATCAGAACTTATCTTTTCCTATCTATTTTTCCATTTCTCAATCTCACCAGGAGGAACCAAAATTCCTTTCAAAGGAACTGATCTCTTCCCAAAGTCTAGAATGTCAAGAACAAGCAAGCGAGTGAGTTTCAGTCCTGATGTCAACGAAAGGCCAACGATCTTTCTGAAACATGGAGGCAGTGGCAGAACAAGAGGTAACAGAAGAAGGGTCGTTGTTGGGATTTTTTCGTTTAGGCTTATCGAAAGCTCAAGAATTTCACCAGCAAGATTGTTGAGGCGTATTGGAGCTAAATTTGCAACAGCGTTGCGTTTTGTATCCATTCGACAGAACTCTTCGCATAGGGTTTCTTCTTCCAATCTGCCAAGGTCACGATCTCTGGCTGAATCTATTGACTCTCATCGTGCTGAAGCTATAGAAGATTGCATCGAGTTCCTGAATTCTTCTTCATCTTTGTCAAGATCAAACTCGGTTTCTACATGTTCTTGCTAGAATTGGAATCCTGGGAAAGAAAATATGTAAATGAAAGGGAAAACAAAAGGTATTATATATAACTCATTGATCATTTAATTTCCACTATTACATGTAGAAAAATACATGCGGAAAGCAATTGAATCTTACATCCAGTTTCTGTTCATTACTTGATTCAGTTTAATCTCAATCATAGAGAATAATTGCATTATAATTTAACATCAAGAAAAAAGATCCAACACATGAACTTTATGCAATTTTATTATGCCATGCCCTGATTTCACCGGGCAATTAGGTAGTCATTAATGGAGAAACCCCATATGTATCACGGAAACGAACCATTCCATGCCTGGGCCACAGTAGAGGGTTGGGCCTGAACAAATTTTCAAAAGAAAAGTCACTGTCGGGACCGCAGATGAAAGGCGAAAGCTCAACCAAATATCCCTCTCGGTTTCTCGTTTGTTTTGCTTCTTTGAATCTGAATGATAGGAGTGCGACTATAGTTTGCATCGTTCATACAAAGATTTATGTATCTAGTTCTTTGATAGTTCTAAATCGTTTCGGAGTGCTGAGTGAATTTTTGAGTAAAAAAATTCTAGCAGTTTCATAAAATAAAGAACTCTTATAATATACTATGGGCTTATATAAGTAAAAAAATTCTACTTTCTATAAGAAAAGGGAAGGGAGAAGACTACTGAACTCTTACAAAATTAAAAGTATTCATTGTTTGGAACAAGATGCCACAAAAGGATTATAAGATGATTGATAGTTTAAGGGACAGACAGACACTTACGAGATACTGTGCTCTACTTTCTTTTCCTAGAAAGAATAATGAGAAAAAACATAGTAGTATAAAACAAGAACAATACATCGGACATGAATCAATAAACATAACAACATAAAAGTAATATATCATAATAAATCTAAAATAATAGACAATAATCAACAATCAACAACGCAGAAAAAATAAAGCATACAAGATTTACGTGAAAAATCCTGAGAGAAAAATCACGAACCACAAAAAAAAAAACTCAACTATCAAATAATGGATATACAAAATTTTTTTCAAGCTAAAACTAGAGCTAATTAACAACTAAAGAGATAATTGGAGAAATCTCACCAAATAGGTAACTTAACAAATACATCATGAATTTATTTCTAAAGAGCTTCAAACCCGATCTTCATCGTTCAAAATGTGAAACTCTGAATTATAAACTTACTGACAAAATTTCAGCTCAATCGGATCATGAATCGACTTTCGTTCAACCAACTCTCTTTTTTCCCTTTTCTCTCTATTTTCCTAGCTACTTTTTTCCCCTTCTTTTGGTTTGTGGTGTCACCTTTTTTTATTAAATAGCTAGGGTTCTATGTAAAAAAAAAGACCAAGGTTCATGGCTTTTGATTGGTCCAAACCCAACTACATAGAGTTAGACCTCACTTTCCTAACAATCTTCCCCTCCAGCCCCATTAGAAGGAGATTCATCACCATTGCAATTTCATTTAGAATTTGCCTTGGCCAAGGAACCTATTCCGATCAAGTTATTGTAGAACTCAAGCTTCTCCCTTGAAAGTATCTTAGTCAACATATTTGCTATATTCTCCTCAATATAAAATTTTTTCAATAGCACCTATTATTCTTCAATCACCGAACGTAACCAATGATATTTAACATCAATATGCTTCGTTTTAGTATAGTACATGATATTTTTACTCAAATCTAAAGTACTTTGGCTATCACAAAGTATCACATACTATTTTTGATTCAACCCTAATTCAACAAGAAAATATTTCATCCTAAGTATTTTTTTACCTACTTCGATTACTGCAATATACTTTGTTTCTGTAGATAAAGCAACACACTTTTATAACTTAGACTACCAAGATATATCTTCTCTTGCAAAAGTGAACAAATATAGTAGATTTTTTACCATCAAGATCACCCGCTATGTCAGCATTAATAAATCTTTTTAGAACTAGTTATGAAACTTTATAACTCAAGCATATTTTTGAAGTGCCCCTCAAATATCTGAAAAGCTATTTCACTGCTTTCTAATGAACTTTTCCCGGATTATAAAAAAATTTGTTCATTATACCAACTGCATGAATAATGTTAAGCCATGTACAAATCATAAGATACAACAAAGAAACGACTGTAGAAGAATAAAGAATACCAGACATAGCTACTTATTCTTCCTTAGTTATCAGACAAGATTTCTTACTCAGATAAAAATAGTTAGCAAGTATACTGCTAACTAATTTAGCATATTACGTGTTGAATCTGTTAAGCACCCGTTCAACATATTTTTTCTGTGACAACCATAGCTTTCCAGCTCTTATATCTTAGATAATGTTCATACCGAGAATTTACTTTACTGGATCTAAATCTTTCATGTCAAAGGATTTAAATGATTATTCTTTTAACCTACGAATCATACCAACATCTTGTCCCATAATCAACCCATCATCAACATATAATAAAAGAATAATGAAATTACCATCACGAAATTTTTTGACATATACACAAAGATCCGTTGTCATTTTGTTTTAGATATGGCTCACCATAAAAGAATTAAACTTTTTGTACTACTATTATGAAGCTTGTTTCAAGCCATACAAGTTTTTCTTCAATTTACAAACTAAGTGCTCTTTCCCTTTCACATCAAAAGCTCAGGCTTATTCATATAAATGTCTTCTTGTAAGTTACCATATAAGAATACAGTGTTAAGATCAAGTTGCTCAAGCTTAATATTCAAACTAGCTGCTAATCTCAATACAACTCAAATGAAACTCATTTTCACAACTGGAAAATTTTTTTTATCAAAATCGATGCTTGATTTCTAAGAAAAATCTTTCACCATCAATGGAGCTTTATACTTCATTAGCTTGTCACCATTTTTTTTCAATTTGAACACCCATTTATTTTTTAACGACCTTTTCCATTTTGAAAGTTTAAAAAGATCATATGTATCATTTTTTCGTAATGATTCCATCTTTTCTTTCATTATTTTTAACCAGTGCTTTTTATCCAAAATTGCATGCACATCTTGAAAGCTCTCTAACTCTTTCTCACTGGTAACTAAAATAAAATTTGAATTGAGATACCTAGTAAATGACCCGTGCTCTTTAGTAGATCTCTTAAGCTGAGACTCTACACCACTTGATGCTGAAAGTAACTCCCCCTGCTCAATACTCTTTGGTGGAAATAATTGCTCTCCTTGCTAAAAACTAATTGCATATGGCTCATCATTAATTGTGGCTGGCTCATTCATATCCTCAAGTTCTATCTTTTGCTCATTTTCACCATCTGTGGCTCTTCCTTGTGAAATTTCTATCAGTGTTGAAACATTATACTTAACAGTAACTCGTGCAGTCTTTTTATTTTTCTTAAGGTTTGCTATGATTTTTTTTTTTATGGAAGACCATATCTTTGCTTCTAACTATCTTTTTCTTTATTGGATCATATACCTTGTAGCAAAATTTTTCATTACCATATCCTACAAACACACATTATGTGACTTTACTATCAAGCTTTAATTTTTGCTCTTTTGACACATGCATGAATGTTTTATACTTAAAATTTTTTAAGTGAGAATATAAAGTATCTTTCCCTATCTATACTTTTTTTAAAATGTTAAAGCCTAAAGGAACTAATGGTGATCTATTAAGCAAATAACAACCTGTGTTGACTGCTTTACCCTATAATGACTTTGGTAATTTTATCATCCTCAATATACATCTGACTTTTTTCACAATGGTGCAGTTTATCCTTTTAGCTACATTATTATGCTACAGTGTTTCAGATTCTGTCATCTCATGCTTGATTTAATACGTTGAACAGTACTATTCAAAGTCTTTGAATGTGTATTCTCTACCATTATCAGTCTGAATACACTTCAAAGGCATTATTGTCATCTTTTCTACCATCGCATAAAACTTATGAAAATACTGTAATACCTGACTTTTATTTTTTAACATATACACTCAAGTCTTACATAAAGCATCATTAATAAAAGTAATAAAATACTTGCTACCACCTAATGACTCGCCTCAATGAAATCACATACGTTAGAATAAATCAATTCTAATCTATTTTTTTTCTTTGAGAACTCTTACGAAAAAAAACCCTATGATACTTATCAAATAAACAATGATCATATGAATCAAGAGTATACTTTTAATTAATGGAATGAGAGACTACTTTGTCAAAACTTGTAACCCTTTATCACTCATGTGTGCTAGTTTTTTATGCTATAAGTTTGTTGAAGCATCATCTCAACGACATTTAACTGGTTGCTGTTCAGTTACATCCATATCTTATACATTGTACAACATAATTTTTCTCTTGCAACTACCATAGATTTTTTTTAGAAGCTTTTATTGTTCATTCTTTTATCGACTCTCATATCCTTCCTTATCAAGGACATTAATAGCAAGTAAGTTCATTCTCATATTTGAAATGTATCTAACATCCCTCAAAGTCAACATGCAGCCCATACTAGTTTGTACAATAATATCACTAATCCAAACAATATATGACACACTCTTATTTTTCATCTTGGTGTAATCAAAATCTCTTACTTTGTAAATTGTAAATAACTCTCTTTTAAGAATACAATGATATGCCATTCATATGTTGACTATCTACTCAATACTAGAATCACTAACATTATTACAATTATCATGTGTATAAATTAAAGTAACTGAATCACTATTTGAATTCATTACTGCAAAATTATCATCATCCGAACCATCATCCGAACTCACTCTTGCTTCAAGATTTTATAGTATCATTTTATATGACCCACTTTACTATAATAGAAGCACTTCACTTTATTTTTGAACTTAGATCTATATTTAGACTTACTATGACCTTTTGAGTTTTAACCTATATCGATGTTTCTACCTTTATTCTCTGTGATCGAAGTTTGATTCTCAAGGTCTGAATCTTTTCGCCTTACTTTTTCATTAAGCATACTGTCTTTTACTATCTCCAATATCATTTTATAGTCAAGAGCTGAATTAAGAATAGTCATAACTAAAGTATTTCAGTTGTCTAGCAATGAACTTAAAAGAAATAATGACTCCATTTCATCATCCATCTTAAGCTCTATAGTAGTCATCTGATGAAAATCACTCAAGTGCTCTGTAATCGATCGTCCATCTTTGTACTGTAAAGTTGTAAGCTTTTTAACAAACATAACTTTATTCATACATATTTTTCTCTTATACAATACTGTTAATGTTTTTCAAACAGTGTAAGCATGTGTCTCTTACACTACTTGATGGAACATGCTAATATCAACCTATTTTTTTATTATAGCCAAAGTCTGTCTACCTAACTTCTTTCAGCTTTCATATTTTATATCTGCTAGTTTAGCTGAATCACCCAATACTGACTCATACAAATCTTTGTAATATAAATGATCTTTCATCATAGGCTTCTAAATTGAATAATTTGATGCTATCAATTTTATCATGAAACCTATATCACCCTTAATGATCTCAAATAGAATTCACTTTTGTCTCGGGTTGCTTCTGTATCAATGTTTCAAAATAACTATCGCTTTGATACTACTTGTTGGGCCTGAAACAATAAACACAACAACACAGAAGCAATATATCGTAATAAACCTAAAGTAATAGATAATAATCAACAACATAAAAAAAATAAAGCACACTAAGATTTACATGAAAAATTTTCTAATATAGAGAAAAAAATTACGGACTACCAAAAAAAAACTTCACTATCAAATAATGGATATACAAAAATTTTTTTCTAGCTAAAACTAAAGTTAATCAATAACTAGAGATATAATTGAAGAAATTTCATCAAATAGGTGACTTGACAAATACATCATGAATTTGTTTCAAGAAAGCTTTAAACTCGAACTTCATTTTTCAGAATGTAAAACTCTGAATCATAAATCTACTGACAAAATTTCAATTCAATCAAATCACGAATCGACTTCCGTTAAACTAACTCTCTTTTCTCTTTTTTCTTTTTATTTTCCTGGCTTCATTTTTTCCTTTCTTTTGGTTTGCGACGCCACATTCTTTTATTAAGTAGCTAGAGTTTTATATAAAAAAAAAAAAAAATTAAAGCTCATGACCTTTGATTAGACGAAACCCCTGAACTCCACTTTCCTAACACAATAATCATCGTCTCTCCGTTAATAACTCCATATCATTATGGAATTATCCATTTCTTAATATATCCATCCAAAGAAAGCTTTTCAAGGAATCGGATACCATGACTGGAAGCTTTCTTCATTTCAAGATCTCTTTTACAAGGAAGAGCAACAGGGGGCTGGACAGGATCCAAGCTCTGTAAATTCCGTCAGCAACTTTCAGTAGTGGATATGAACGGTCGGAGTCATAACCACTTGGGTCCCTGCAAGCTAAAAATGGGATATAAACCTTGTTCGGCCCTTCTAACCATCCACTACGGCTATCTGCCATCTGATTAAAGGAAATATGAAAATACTATAAATCTTTTATTAAAGAAGGAGAATTATCCAAGTATCACAAAATCTTAACAACTAGTATGGATTTCAAACAAGTTAATCATAAAATATAGGGGTATCTTAGGAAACACATTATTTGAATGTCGGAGCCCGTTATTGCCTCGCTATTTTCTGGGTTTCTGGAGTAGGGAATGGGCCGTGATAAATAAGTTGGGGATGTATATTCGAAAGGGCTGTTTTTACAGTTTTTCCCAGATTAATTCTTCTTCATCCAGGATCTCCCACGAACCAATCTATCAATGCATGTTAAATTCTAAAGGGCTGTTCAAAATGCAAGGTAGTAGCAAGATTCAAGTAGAATGCAGCCCCATTGAGGAAGATATAATTTCGATCTAACACTTCAATTGCATGTGTCACAGGTTCTTTTTTAACAATATGATAAAGAAATATGCAAATAAAGAGTTTCGAAACCATGGCAGAACAAAAAAGAAAAACACAGCTGCATAAGCAGTGTCCAAAACTCAAATGCTTGATTCGACATATTGTATGACACAAATGGATATGCAATTCATTACTAGTCTACAGTTGTATGAAAAACAATGAGATTGAAAACTCTCAAGTTTGGAGCTTGGTTATCTCTGATTGAGAACTTTGAAGAATACAAAATCTCAAGAATGAGGGCCCTAGGTAAGGTGCCACCAACATATGCTCAAGCTTTTGTCATGACTGAAACTCCAAGCAATACAGATGATATTCAGCTTCAACTAGCAGCTTGGATGGTTGCTGGCTTTGCATCCTCAGCTTTCTCATGTTCTTTGTTTAGCATCTGAAAACCAAAATTTGCCAGTCAAAACCCCATCCACATGCTTCAGCATGGTTTAAATATAACAGGGAAATCAGGAGTGAGTTTCTCACCTTGTTATTGATCAAGTTATGGAGTGCAATGACACTTCGAATGAGAGATGACAGATATATAACCAACATCATATCATTCGTTTTTACTGCACAATAAGCGGAGAATGTGGATCAATGAACTTCAAAAGTTAACAGATATCCCTATCAAATCAGAAAGAACATGAGTGTTGTCACAAATTTTGGTATATGCATGGTTAATTTGTATTACCTGCAAAAGCCTTGATTAATTCATTTACATTTAGGTTTGGCAGCAAGTTGAACACATCCTGCAGTTTTAACATGGTAGAACACAAGTAAGGCAGACAGGTATAATCTGGATAAGGTATAACCGGGCAAATAATGTCCAGGGGATGAAATTTACGCAGTCAAGAATTAAAGACTTAAAATTCATAAGTTCCAAATGCTTTCCACTCAAAGCAGTTAACCTGTAAATGGTAAAGTATTTCATGATTCAGAGGAAGCTTCTCATCAATAACAAGATCAAGGTAAGCACGTATCTCTTGCAACCTTGCATCCAAACCCTTCAAAGCTGTGAGTTTTCCACTGACCTGTGCATAAGACCAAGATGTATGCATACACTTCCCTTCTCATTGTTCAAATCCAACTTCCATGAAAGTAAAAGCTTTAATTATCAAATTAATTAGAATTGACAATGACAATTAAGAAGAAAGAAAGAAACCTCAGTTGCAAGTGTACTAATGGTTGCATCCTTTACATCCCTGAGCAAGTGTTCTACTCCTGTTGATGGGTGAAAAAGAGTAATTGATAACAAAATTAATGGTCAAGAAATCCATTCAAGTAGCATCTTAACCACAACGGTAATTTCCTAAGAAGATAACCAAATTGAATCTAATGACATACCGATCTCCTCAACTTCATGAGCAGCAATTTCTGAAGGAACGTGAACAAAAACCTTTTGGCTCTTTTGAGTAGCATTCTGCAACATTAAAGGCATATAAGTTTCAATGCCCACCAATTACGAACTAAAGGTGGCAGCTTCTTGGAAAAGATTATTGTTACTTGCAGTCCCATTAACATCCAAATGACTGCCTGTCTGCCTCAAAGTTAAGCCCATCTCTCCATCCCACAAAAGAAAAAATGATGCATCAAAAAATTATTCTACCTCCTTAACCTCTTCAACATCATAGTAGGACTTGGTGGGTATCCCCAACTCCTTAGGTTGGACATCAATAATGACCAAGACAGGATTTGGGACATAGCTACAACACCAAAAGCACTTGATTAAAAGAATGAACTCCAAAAAGAAGTTAAATGCTGCATAAAAGATGACAATTACTAGAATCTTACTTGTGGAATAATCTGTGAATGTCTAGATCATTTTCCCGTAATTTTGGGCCAGTACTATACCAACCAACTACATGCTCCTTGGCTGCAACAATTATCATAGGTTCACATATCCAGAGATAAAGAAAATCACTTCCCCACAGCCAAAACAAGAAAGGAGAGAGAATAAATAAACTAAAACCAGCAAAATTGTTTACTCTAGGATAAGACAATAATCACCATTAATCCTTTTGAACATCGAAAACATTGATTCATGGTAGTTGTGGTCAAGGAACCATATAGTGGGGTCCTTCTCATCTTCCTCAAAAGGCACTGAAAATTCAACATTCTACCATTTAGATATGAATAATAACGAGCAAGCAAGCGTTAACACAAGCTTAATAAAAAGAAACTAAAATATCAATGAATGAGACTGGTCCCGGCATTTCATCAAACACTTCTATAATTGCACCTACTTTAATAACATACATGTTCTCGTCTTCATTTTCAAAAATTCAACCAAAAAAAGGAAACTTTAGTTCAAGAAACCCAACAAATTACCTTCAATTCAAACTCAACATTTTGAACTAAAAACCTAAAACCCAAAATTTATTCTCAATAACCTAAATTAACAATTATAATTCAACTCAAATGTCAAATCAATCAGCGATCGAGCAAAGGTAAGAGCATAAGATTTCACTGAACAGCATTTATTACAGCAATAAAAACGAATCAGATCTATAAGGAAATTCCAAGAAATCAAAGAGAAAAAAGAAAAACAAAGGGTAGAACCTGCGTAGCTGCTGGTGACGTCAACGGTGCCTTTGAAGGAGGTGCCAAGGAGGACTCCAACGACGCGCTTGCGCGTGTCTTTAGCAACGCGATTGTAGTTGTCGACGATGCTGAGGAGAACCAAAGGGTGGACTATCACCTTCTCTATCGGCCGACTCGATATTTGCTGAGTTTTTATCACGTCCATTTTTATTTTTCTTTTTCTACGATTTTTTTTCTCTTGATTTCTCCGTGCAAAACTCTGAGCCTTTTCTTCTTGCTTTACTTTGTTTTCTTCTCGATTGAGTTTCTTACAGCACGGGAAACCAACCTGAACGCGAATTTGTACCGAGGCGTTTCACCGTTATAATTTTTTCCACGTGGCATCCAAATTTTCTTTTTCTTTTTTTTTTGGGTCTTTAAATTAAGAATCATGGGCCCAATTTAAGGAGGCTTACCTATTGGGCAGGTGAAAAAGGACCTTTTTCTTTGTTGGCTGATTCGTCAATGGATATGGACTCTTCATTCTTAACATTTCATATTGGGCTTGTTTGAATCCCATTGTTGGACCCAGTCCCTCTTGTTGGCCTATTTAGGTCTGTCCATTTATATGGTCTTATTAGTGCTCCAGTCCCAAATAGATGGGCCAATTTGAAGCCCATCTCAGAATAGAAAGCCGAATTTTCAATTGTTAGTTTAGAACAGGCCTGGCCCATCTTACATTCCATTTCCAATTTTCCAGATTCCAAGGCTCTCCTGTGGGAGAATCCACTATGCAGTTTTCCTGTTGACTTTGCCAGGAACCTGTTTGCATATCCAAATCTTCAATGCAGCTTCGTGTGGGTTCGCTGATGTCTGCCACGAACAATCCAATCCATTCGTGCAATGAGAATAGGGAGGCAAATGATAGTGGAAAGAGAATTGAGGCGGAAAAAAAAGCTGAGGGAAAAAAAAAGGACAATGAAGTTGGAAGAAATTAATACACATTGAACATGGAGTTTTTTTCTTTCTTTTAGACAGAAAAAACATTTACTTGAAACTAGAAAAAGACTTGCCATCAGGTATTCTTTTTCAGTGCATTCCTCCAATGTTGAGGAGATATATCAGCTTAGGATTTCCATTTGAGCTGGTTCACATGCACATGCAACAATTGAAAAGCGTAGGTCATGAATGCCACTATTTGTTGTTAGCAAAGAAAAACAAAAAAGAACCTTTAGTTTGTTCCAAGGAACTCTCAAAGCTAAGTCAATTACATCCTTCAAAAAAAATTTTAATGTCTATCTAGTAAACACCCTGTCTCCAGCCATTGGCTCATGTGTCTCACGAACTTTTTCTAGCGTGTGGAGCCATTACTACTACCAGGTCTCGCAGAAGCTCTCTTTGTACTCAACAATAATAATGGAAACCAAGGTATCCTTAAGTCAAAAAGATGCCAACAAATTCGATGGTGCCTATACTCTGAAGGGAAATCGTATTGAAAAATAATCATTTGATAATCATTTTGATTGGATTCAATCCAAGGGTCTTCAAAAATCTCAAGATTCCACCTCCAAAGAGAATTCTGAAATAGCACCAGCATGTAAGGACAGTTGGTTTACAAAAACTAGATGAAAAACATGGCCTGGAAAAGTTTGGGAGTACTTCAGATTGATTCAAGTCAAGATCTTTCATTTCGAGTTTGTTCGGACGGTATAAAATAGTACGACTATAAATCAAAGCATTAGCAAATTGTGAAGTTAAGCCAGGGCATCGATTGTTGTTCATTAGCCTAAACTGGCATTCCATCTGTCAAGCTGACAAGATTATTATCATTATTATTAGCAATTGTAACAAAGATATTAAACGAGAAATGTTACCAGAAGACAATAACACACGCGGCCAGCCCTTCCATTTTCTACATATGGCAATTCATGAAAGGGAGTGATTTGTTGGGCAGCTGTCTTGTGTCACGTGACTAGCACGAGGGGTCCCCTTCTCGAATGTCTGTCTTCGGAACTTCCAAATAATTAAACATGCACCTTCCCCCATCTTCCTCAGTTCATATTATCCTCATTAAGTCATTGAAAACGCCATTAATGTCTGACATTTGACAAGCTATGAAACTTATACACCGGCATTTTTGCCCCTCTAAATGGAGATAAGATTACATTAAAAATTGCCAATAATATCTTCAAAGGGCAATGATACAATTGTAATTTTGTACATTTAATAATAGGGCACTTAGGTAGCTGGAGAAGATCATGTGCGGGCAACGGGTCCTGTCAACTGTGGAATTGTGGGGAGGGGTACCCATTAACAGCTAAGAACTGTCCTTTACGGGTTGTGAGAGGAATAGTCAAGCTGTAGGAGGTGAGAGCATTAACTCCAAAATAACCCCGAATCTAAGTGGATCCCACTCTATATCATGCCCCCCGCAAGATCATGGGTCATACAATTAAATTATACCCCACAATCCAACAACGGCCATGCTTTGACAATGGCCCCTCGTCCCATAGTTTGACCACAGAAGATCCAAATGGGCTTCCCTTGAGTAATTATTATATTTAAGAGGATAAAAATATAAGGTTGATGGCCTAATGGACCTTAACAAACCCGAAACTAGTTTCCTTTAGCTTTGAAAGTGGAAATGAAAGGGGTTTTCCTGGCCACATGAATCCAAATAAATTTCCAAGTTTGTCTTGATGATCCACCATGAAGGAACAAGAAGATTGTAATAGGTAGAAACAGTGAAAAGTGATGGGAAATTGAAATCCGGGCATTTTCCCCATTAAGCCCGGAGAATTCTACTCCTCAGCAGCTGCTCACCACCAATTGTTGTTAATTTCATAAAATGGAAAAAGATGTGCAATGAACTTATACCTCTTAAGTCTTAAGCAGACAGGTTAGAGACGTTTGCAATTTGCAAGCAAAAAAAGTAGGGAGAAATGAAAACAACAACTGTAGAAAAAGGAGCAGATCATTTTTGTTTGCAAATTTTGATGATCAACTCCATATGGATAGAACGATATATGCTAATCATATGGCTCTTCCCACATAAAGAACCACGATAACAGTTGGATCAGTCAGCATAAATTTTCACTATCGTTTAAATATTAATGCTAACAACTCATGAAATAGAAAAAATTATGTTCAAATCAATATTGAAGTTAGGCTATGTATCAGTTAAATAAAATTTAGTCAAGCATGTTAGTGACATTAATTTGTCTAATTATGAACTAATAACAACTCAATATTCTCTTAACATTGAGCAAGTCTAACTAGTAACCGAGCTCATTTTGGCCTAACTCTACACGATTAACTATATAACTAAAGAATTAGAGAATCAGCATTTTCTACAGAACTCTGACTTCAAAAACATTTAAATTTCAGGTTTTGATGCATTTTTTAAATCAGTGAAGCAGTTTTCTGTTAGCCTGGCAGGGTTGATTACAGTTTTGCTGCCAGCTGATTAATCTGCATGTGGCACGTTATGATCTCAACTTCATTTGATTCCCTGATGGAGCTTATTTGTGTAGAAGGAAGCTATTAAATAAACAATAAAGTAATCATACTGGGAATCATATATAGGCAAGAACTGTGTCATTGTTGTGGGATTGAGGAGTGCGCATAATGATAACAGGCACAGCTTATAAGAGACTAAGAGAGATTATGAAAGAAAAATGTCTAAAACGTACACTTGGATGTTGGATCTAGCAATGCTGGAAAAGGATTTAAAAAATAATTCAAGTTCTTTTCTTTTTGCTCGCTCTACGTATAACTTCTTGAACAAGAAACAAGTTTTACAGTGAAAATGTTTAATTGAGGTTATGAATGTGTGCTTAAGGTTCAAATCTCTAATGAATTAAAAGTTTTCAACATCGATTTTTTTTATTTGAGAAAGGAAAAATTCGAATCTTATTCTTTGAATAACAGATTGTGTATCAATCAATAAACCAAATATTCGATAGTTTCAAGCCTTCAACATAACAAGATATATACTGTAATTTATTTAGTGTTAGTATCGGTGGGTGGATGAGCAAGCAGTTTGTTTACAAATTGAGAGCATACAGTTATTAATTGCCAAGGGTTAAATTTAATTTGAGAATTAAAAAAATAAAAGAAGGCAAGATATAGGTTGAGAGACAAATGAGGGAGCATAAGCTTGAAGCATCCCATGTTGGAGGAAAGCGAGTGGGCTATAGACTCACATGGCATCTAAACAAGAAACATTGAACCTCTTGACATGAAATCCCCTCCCAAGGAGGAAATGAAAATGTTGTCAGAAGGAACTTCTCTTTCTCTCTCATTCAAGATTATATGTGCCTTAGAAGAGCAAGTAAATAACTACTGGAAATCCTTGAAGCCTGCAGCCCAGATGTTGCAGCTCCTTCTTCGCCGTGCAATGAGGGCCGAGACTCTCAGGGTCTGATCATCACCCCACATTTCATTTCAACATGGTGTAGACATTAGACACGCACAAACAACAGACACTCACGCTTTGACATATTCATATGCATTATTATTATTAGTCTTAAGCCAATTTGTCATTGCCATGCCACTGGCTTTTCGAACAACTCTCACATGGCTATGTAACCAAAAAGCCAGGCATCTGACAGGTCTCCTAATCCAAAGCCTTTTTCCATTATCATCTTCGAAAAAAAAAAAAATCTTTACATTCTTACTTCACTTCTTGGCCTTCCCTCACATTCAAACTAAACAAGCTGCTCAATTTAGCTTTGTCACACCGCCAACCAACAGATTTTCTCATTGCAATTGCCATCGAAGTTATCAACAAATGTAGGATTGTAACTTGTGCAAATTTAGCTGACTCTTCTTTCTCCCCACAATGATCCAATGTCTTGGACAAAGAATTTGTAATTGCAATCCTTGGTTACAAACTATATATATATATATATATATATATATATATATATATATATTTAATATTGCGATTCCAGGCGGCGTAGGCTAATTGAATTTCTTCAAATTCGAACAGGATCGAATTCAATTTCCAATAGAAAACTTTTACGGCACAAAGAGATTAATCGGGCATCGACATTGAAATGGACCGGTGCAAAGACTCATAGAAGTTTGTATTGAGTTTAGGAGAGCCAGGCCTCGGCTATGGCATGAAACTTTCTGTTTGCGTACGTACAATATTCACCAAAAGCAATTATTAGTCCATTTAATCACGAAACAAAATTTGTGGCCTTAATGTTTTAGTACGTAAATCTGGTGGTTGAGATTGCCATAGATTGCTCTCCGCGTTGTGTCGAGTGGAGGACGTGGATAAGGCCCACTAAAAACCCTGCATGGTTCAAATCACTCATTTTCTCCAACCCAATGCTTGCATGCTTTGAATAGCCGCACCAATTTCCTCTCAATGCTGCTGCTTCCCAGCTTTCACCACCCAAAACCCATCCTAATTCTTGCTTGCCACTTGCAATGCACCCTTATCTCCCTCCACTGCTTCAATTGGTTTACAAGTATTTCTCACATTGACATCGATCTCACAATGTAAAAAGTTTACAAGTGCATGATTTCTGGACTTTATGCACATTGGTCTCCTATTAATGATGTCTAATTTGTCATGCTAAGCATATATGAATGTTATTATTAGTGTTTTTTATATCGGGATTGGGGGAGGGGATTCAGACGGATTTGAATTTCTGCTCTGTAAGTAATTCAAAATTCTAAATAACATTATGAATCTGATAAAACTTCGGGTTCATGTCTGTTATTATTATTTGTTTCCAATTGTACGTACCATCAGTCAATTCTTACTAAGGGTGGAGCCAATAATTCTCTGCTCAGTGTTGACAAAAGAAACATCATTTGAGTAATGGCTTGGGGCAGGTAAGAAACCGGTGGATGACTTGAAAAATATGGGGGAACGCCCACTGGATTACAGTCACTTTTTAAAATTACAATGACTGAGTAAAGTTCATCAATAACATATAATCATTTATCAAAAGGCAGCCTAGGTCTGACCATTTAGGTTAAGTGGCTCTTGCTTAATTTCTTTATTTTCCTTTTGCCATATCAGATTTTGGGTTCATGAAACACATTGCATGCTTGGATTTCTGAATCAATTGTAACCAATATTGATTAAATTTGAAGCGTAATTCACAAGCCAAGGGGAATGAACTTATAAAATGTAGAAATTTGAGAGTTATGATATAAAGTCAAAGTTAATTATGATTCTTACTTGAAGTTTGTAACTCCGTAGGCAGTTTCCCAAACAAGAAACAAACTGTTGGTTGGCAATTAATTAATAATATATTCTTCTTAATTTAAATGCTTAATTAAACTGCATTTTAGCTTCATATTTAACCTTTTGTAACGAATATTTCATCCCAAATTAACAACAAATTTGTACATAAAAAATGTAATCAAGGGAATTAAGATATTATTTTGCAATACTTGTACCTAAATTCACTTCTAATATATATGTCTACTTATGCTTTGTCAGTCAAAAATTACTTAACAATTTCACTATATCAAGCATGAAAGATATCATGATTTATGTTAGCCACGCAACTTCCTCATTCACCCCAGCAATTGAAGGCTTCACTTTTTCATTCTACCAACGAGATTAAAATATTATCACATGTCACATTATTTATTTATAAATATATGATAATGGAATCAGTGATGATTTTTTAATTTGTTGGTCAAGTTTAAAAATTACACAATTTAGTAGATAATATTTCAAAAAAATTATGCAATTTATTAATTTTAAGTATATTTCTATTAATTAAGCATGTAATAGGTGATTGTTTAGGAGTGAAATCATATGGCAAGGACCTTCCTAACCCCACCAATACTGGAAAAGATTCTAAAAGGGAGAGAGAAAAAAAAAAGGAGGAAGCTATAAAGAGGAAGAAGCCTCAAATTTCACTTTACTTATCCACACCATGATCATATGACAATTTGCATAAACCCACAAGAGAAAACTTTTTGGGAAACTTGGAAACCCACAAGTTTCACCTTTTTCATTCCACTATCAGCACTGTAATCTTTCTAATCAATTTATCTTCTTTGTTCTTGCATTAATAAATTCAATCCCTTTTGATTTCATCATGATTTCAAAGCTTACCATGCTTCTGATTAACACAAAAACAAACCAATTTTTCCTTTTCTTTTTCTTTTTCTTTCCCTTTGGCATAATCGTCATGCTGATGCTTGCATACGAAGTATAATATAATATATATGGAATTTTTCCCCCTTTGCAGCAGCGAATAGTGGAAACTCTTTTTGTGTGTGAATGTTATGAGAATTTGGGACCCCCCATCAAAGTGATGCCTAGATATGGATTGAACATTGTCCAGTCCAACTGGAATTCCCATGAAGCATGAACTGCAACAACACACCCTCATGTTTCGATGCTGATCAATCTGCGTTGAGATGATTTTGATAGTATAAAAATATTATGCTTCTTTCTCAGTTTTTTCCCTTTCTTGGTAGGGCCTAAATTCTCAACAGGACTATTCCTTGGAAATAGTACAAAATTCCGATGCTTTTTATATTAGATCCATAAGAATTGTGACACCTTAAGAGAGAGAACATATATAACAGAGATTTCGATTTGAATTCTTATAAATAAAAAGATATATAATGAAAAAAATTGGTGAATGTTGTGTGGTTCTAATTCACCATATATTGTCAAACATCAAGTTAGCAGCACTAACATGTATGTTCATGTAAATGCTATTGGCTAATGTGCTGTTGGGAGATGATTGCTGAAGTGCTTTTGACTCTAGCAAGCAAAGAAACATTTTTTTTTTTTTTGCAGCCGCATGTAACTCTAGCAAGTAGTGTAACATCTAAGCCCCAGGGAAGGTTTTATTCGACTATAATGCAAACAGCTGGAATGAATACAGGATCAAGCATTTCAATTCCCTAACAATAGTTAGTGGTAGTAATTAGTAAGATTTAAGATGGTGTTTTCTTGTTTATGTACATTGCAGCAACTGGCATATATTTTATAGAGAAAAATATTAATTGGTGTCTAGTGACTCAGGTTATATGGTCATATTTGAAAGTATATATTTAATTAGTGAATTTATTTTTTGAATTAATTGAAAATAGTGTATTAAATGCAAAATTTGTCCATAAACAGCATTTTAATTATCCTTAAACAGTGTCTATAATAGCACGTTAACCAAACCTTAGTATAAATGGTAATTTAATTAATTTTAAAGAGAGGATTCGTTAACAAAATTCATAATTAATTAAAAATTTGATTGAGTGATTGATGTATGATTTTTTGTTCAAAAAAAATTATTCAAATTTTAATATTTTTTAAATAAAATATACCAATAAATCAATCTAAACACTATTGGATCGATCAGCCATGCAACATTAAACCAATATTTAGTTTCAAACCTATAAAAAGAAGTATATAATCTGAACGATAAATCTTGAAAGCAAACACATATTATTAATATTCCAATCAAAAACGAAAGGTTGTGCTTCACAGTGGAATCGAGTGCAAAGTATCTTGGTAAGTAGCCATTTATAGCTTTGATAGCATGACTCTCCATGGCAGTGGGGACCTGGCTAGACTTGACAGCTTGGTACAAAATAATATAGTTGCTGGACCTCCTTCACAAATCAATTTCCTTTTGAGGGTGTCCCCATTGAAGCCCCCATACCACACCAATGGTTGATCTCTTGTCCGAATTTTGCTTTTGATATCGTCTGGTCAATTATCACCAATTATTACCAATTATCAAAGCCCATAACAAGATTCTTTCTTCTTTTATTTGCAAAACTCTTGATTAAAGCTTTGGATCCTTAACTAATCTCCCTCATAAGCACCTGATCTTGATTTATAGACTATGGCCGCTTCAAATATGGGGGGGAAAAAAAAACAAATCACATCTCATATATATATTTTTTACTTTTTGAGATTTGCCCAACTTTGACCAACTCATCCAATCTATTCTAGGATGTGTGCAGAATACTGAGACTTAGGAAAACTCTCTGTCTGAAAGCTGACAGGTTTCTGCTTTTCTTTCTTTTTTATAGGGTTGCTAATTGCAATAATTCATCAGCTTCAAATTATATATGGGTTGCAGCAAGTTATGAAAGGGATAGACAGTTGTGCTGTCTTAGCATCATGGTTCTTATGTCCCATCTCATTATTCTTCCCTGAAAACTTTGTTTGACAATTAATTCGGTTGATTATTATAATTATACTAATTTTTAGGGATACATTCACTATAAATTATTTAGGCTTTTGAGACTATAACTATAGTCTAACATCTAGGTTTCTATGGTGAGGAATTCATGTTTTTCAGTCCCCTATAGCTCCCAAGAATTGAATAAGAGATGGTAAAAGAAATGCTTGAAGGACATTCCTAGCTATAATGTTTGATCAATTTAGATAATCTTAATTAAGTGAGATTTTCTTTATTAATTAGTTATATGCATACTCCCCCGGCCGATGCCATAATTAGTACTCAGACTACTAATTTTATCAATAAAACCATCCTTTTCAGATGTAATTAAAAAATTAGTTAGAGATCAATCATCGTCAGGTACATACAAAAGTCAATTTGTTTTATAATTAAGTATAATAGTAAATCAATCAAGTATTAATTTAGATAATATATATATTAATCAGACTCTTAAAAGTTATCAATTTAAAAAGATTTAAGTGTTTAATGTTTTTCTTAAACAAAATAAATAAATTAAATAGATAAAGATCGAAAGGTAAGGATGAACTAAAAATTATAAAAAGAAAAAAGCAAATTAGGAAGTCATTTAAAGAAACGAGTGCAAACAAAAACCCACTTCGTCCACTGTATATGAAAGCTTAATATTGGACCACACTAAAAATTTGGCCAACGTGTTTGAACTCACAACCATACACAAAATGTTATAGTCTCTTGGGGGGTCAGCTTTCAAGTGGATGAAAAACAAGTACTGGTCCTTCCAAAATGTTTTTGCTATAGGCTTGACAGATCATGTCAATTTCACAGACTATCCTTTGAAAAATATAAGGGATAAGCCAATACTGCTTTTATTTATTTATTTACTTTCGAACGAGTCTGACTGCTATGCATGCAGCAGCGGTTTCCTTCAAACAGGGTTGGATATATAGTTCTTCATAAAATAACAAGGACGTTATAAGTCCAATCATTCAAGGACAAATCATAGTTAATGCTGCAATTTATGGTGTCAGTACCAATTTTAGAGATTTACCTTTAATTTTCTACAAGCCCTAAGAGGCACATAATCAACTTTTTTATATATAAAAGGTAAATTTGTCATTGCATTCTATTTCAATGTTGAATTTTGCCATTCTATTTTAATTTGATTAAATTTTACCGTTAAATTTTAATTTTTTAATTGAATTTTATTATTAAATTTTGATTTTGCATATTTTAAGATAAATCTTAACAAGAAAGAAATATTTTTTCCTTCTATTTCTTGTGATGTAAGTATGTAGGTAACCAATTAATTGCTAAATGATTAAAGTTTTATTTGGATGGATGATAAGATTGATTGTAACGAAATTAAAAATAATAATAATTATTATTATAATTATGATTAAAAAAAATTTAATAAAAAATTTATTCTAAACTAATCTCACTAAAATTAACATTAGAATCAATTGATAATATAATATATTCAATCTCATTTCGATACAATTGAATTCAAACGGGAACTAACATTGGCATGAAGGTGTTGGTGAGTCCTACATGAAAGTCCATAAAAGTGAAAGACTAAGTGAGTATGTAGGCACCGAGTGACCCCTAAGAGCACTAGCCCTAATCCAAAAAAGGCATTTTCCGTCCTTTGGTTAATGTTCTGGCCTCCCTCTAAAACCCTAGACCCTTCTACTCGTCTATTTAATTTAAGATTCCATTGTTTAGCAATGGGTTTTTCAAAAAAAAAAGAAAAAAAGCAAGCATTAATTCATGATTACATTATTAACTCCCACGAAAGTTTTGTCAGGGTTCATGTAACCAAGTTCCTTAATTCAGTGGTTTGGGCGACAAAATTACAAACTACTCTCATATTGAATTAACTTTTAATTACCAGCTTGACATTATACCTAAAAGGATTTAAAAGAAAAAAGGCAAACCCATAATTGCAAATTTCTTTACCTGTCTTCTTAATGGAAACAATTGCATTAGTTTTGAACTGATCAGTAGTACAAGTTGGTGGAATGACTGAAAATTGCATGGGGTGTGAATGATGGAGCACAACTTTTATCTCCGTCAAAAATTTTACTTTGAACTATTAAGTTAAATATCAATTACTAACGACAAGTGTCGATTAATAATGCCGTCTTATCAATTTTATAATTATTCAATCACTATTAACGGTAGTTAATGACAAGTGACTATGATCTTACATGACAACAAATTTTATTTCGGACATGAATGAATGATTAAAAGCTCAAAGTTGAACTATATAATTTTAACATTTTGCGATAATATTCAAATCATTCACACCCGACGATTAATGGCAGAATATGTGTTTGGACAAACAAAAGAGGAAAATGAGAACTAAAGATGGCAAGTATGGGAGAGACGCAAATCAGGGGACCCATGTGAGACGCAAGGATGGAACATGCTCCGAATTTCGATCCTCATGGAAAAGACCAAAGGCATCGGAGGGGCGTCAAAATCTATTAACTAATCATTACTTCTCCCACTAAGTTAAAATTTTTAAACTATTTTTTGTGGTTGGATGAAAAAAAGAAACGGAACGGCTGCTTTTGGGATTGGTTCATCCAACCTCGCTTCATTACGACGTGCACTTTATTAGTCACAAGACGTTAGTGTCACTTAGCTCAAAGAGGAGATGGAAAAAAGAGGCAAAAGTAGTGATGAGTGAAGGATAAACATGAGGGGGATTTTTTGAAGTGGGCAAGTGGGAGATCTGCTGGGATTGGCTCACAGGCCAAGTCAAAACCCTCACCAAGCCGACAAATCCCCGTGTGAACGGGGCAACGTGGATGTTTTGCATGGAATATCACTAAACATTTTTCCCATTTTATATGGACTCTCCTCCCCCTATCATGGTGGCTCCACCACCTCCACCACCTCCACCACCACGATTGTCACCGTCACTTCTATCATCACCACCTTCATTAATTAGTTTGGATCGTTGTTGTATAACGTATTTGGAAATGAAAATCAAAATTAAACGAGTTTTTGTCTTTAAAGATATTTAACCAAAGATCATTTATACATTTGTTTTCACAAGTGTTCTTGTGACAAAAACAAAATGTAAATAACTATACATTTTATGCATGTCAATGAATTGCATGGATTTTTATTTAACAAAAGTAAATGGAAAGCAGAATCTTTGAATTGGAAGGATAGAGAAAATTAAAAAAAAAAAAAAGTTAAATTGTAAAGATAATGAAGGGTGGGTCCAACCATACATAATGGGCCACAGCCAAGCCGTCGATTAAAGGGCATGTTTATATCATGAACC
Source organism: Durio zibethinus (assembly GCF_047325235.1). Classification (NCBI taxonomy): domain Eukaryota; kingdom Viridiplantae; phylum Streptophyta; class Magnoliopsida; order Malvales; family Malvaceae; genus Durio; species Durio zibethinus. The sequence continues at coordinate 26,230,571 of NC_143173.1, forward strand.
GTCCGCAAAGTGGGGTTTTATAAGGCTTCATTGTACGCGTATTTCCCTTTAAAAGCGTGCCGTATTGTAGCAATGTGGCGGGTCCATCTTGGCTCGGCTTCAGCCATTTTTCCTTTACAAACTTACATTTCTCCGGCTGAGCTCTTTTTAAAAATTTTCAAATAATAAAAACTTTAATTAGAAAAAAAAAACTTTACAAATATAATTTAAAATTTCAATATTTATTAATTTTATAACATTGACAATTTGAATTTATATTTTAACTTAAATACCTCTAATTAATGTTTTGATAAAGAGGATTGAAATGCATAAAGTAACAAATGGTTAATATATATAATTTTTTTGCTAGCGAATGTCTTAAAAATAATTTTTAAGTTTATTATATTAGACAATGTATTCTTTCAGGTTTCAATGTATTAGAATTTGTCAAATTAACTACTAATTATCGTGTTTAATATAAAAATATTTTCATAAATTATAATGTAATTAATTTTTAAAAGTGCTTTATCTTATACAGGATTTTTGTTAACAAGTATTTTTAAGATATTTTTTAAAATTAATTAATATACTATTTATAATAATTTGTATTTAATGCAATAATTAATAATTTTATTAATGATTTTCAATACGGTAGATCAAGAGATTATTTTATATAGCAATATTAAAAAGTAACTTAAAAATAGATATAATAATTTAAAATACGATATGTTGATATAATACAAATATGATATAAAAATAAAATATGAAAATAATACGACTTAAAATTTTAATAATAATCATATTTAAATTTAACAAAATAAAAAATTATATTTTATATTTTTATGCTAACACAAATTATGTTATATGATTTTTATATAAAATATGATATAAATATGTAATTTTTAATATTATATATAACATAAATATACAATTCGTCAAATCACTAAAAAATAATAGGTAATAAATTATATAATGTTTAAAAGAATGTAAAAATTGAATATAATACTACATCTATTAAAGTCATTTTGATTAGTGTCTAAAGAGTGTTAAAAGTCTAAACCTTGCAACATCAAACCCAAAAAATTATAAAAAGTCCAAACCTTGTATTTTCCAAAAAGAAAAAAGAAAAAAACAATGAAAATCAAAATGAGCCTTCAATTCCACCAGTAGGTTGGGGGTTGGGCGGCCCATTATAAAAAGATCGTCATCGTATTTTTCATAGGTGACTTGCTAATGTGCTATTACCACATGCCCCATACAACCGTGACAAAAACACCCCGATTAAACTCATAGGTTCTTCAACGGTTTCCCTTGACTGTGAATTGCACGCGTTGGATAGATAGAGTGGGAATTGGGATTCCTTTCCATTGATTGGGGGGACAGGAAGGGAGTTTGATGAACCCTCGATCAATTAAAATTCAATACGGAAAATGAATCCAGTATTAGAAAACAAAAAGGAAAGGGAAAAATGAATGATGAATCCCCGGAATTATTGACTGAGATTTGGATTTGGATTCGAGCTTTCAGGCTTCAGCTTAGGCGAGCTGAAATAGCATCAGCATTTCTAAAAAAGCACAAAAATATAACAAAATCTAACGGCCTCGGAAACAAGCTCTGAGGTTGAAATAAATTGTCCTGAGCCACCGTTTCCATAAATACAAGGCAAAACACATGACAGAGTCTGGTAAAAGGACAAATGTTCGAATGTAGACACGTAAAAAGATTACCTTAGCCATTGAAGTAAAATTTTCCAAAGGCCTATAAAAAGCAAAGGTCTTTGGTCAGGTTGAGTCTCTCTTTGTGATCAGAACAACGTCTCAGTCGCTTAGATCTTTATTTCTCTCTTACTCACCAAAAGAAAACAGAAAACCCCAGAATCGAATCAGAAGTGGAATACACAGGGAATTTGGGGTTTAGTCACTCTCACTCCTTTCTTTCAAACTCCCCCCCCCCCCGCCCCCCTCGCCAACAAAGAAAACCTCTCTTTAGTTCCTTCCAGTTGAGGGTGGAGGAAATTTCAAAGCCAAAAGAGAGAAAAAACAAATAGAGTAATACTGTTTGATGCCACTGTAGTGTTGCTATAAAGTATAAAAATAGTGTTGAATAGGAGCGAAAAGGGCCTTTAGTTCAACAGCTACGAAGACCATTGAATCGGGAGGTAATTAGGTGAGTGAGGAAGTGAGATGTTTTCCTGCTTTTAAGGTCTCGCCGTCTTTGGGTGCGGCACTGCTTTTATTTTTTTTTTTTTAGCGTAGAAAAATATTGGTGGCTGCATTTAAGTAAGGAGCTTTTACTGTGGCTAAAGTTTAGTTTTTATTGACAGAAGAAGGGAGACAAAGAGATTCGAAGCTGGAGATTTGAGGCAATTATTTCAGGAGGCATTTAAAGTTCTCCCTGCCGATTCTTGAAATGGAGAATTCTTGAACTCTTATTCAATATATCCAACTCAGCCCTCCTAGCCTCTCTGGCTTTTCCCTTTTTATCTAGTTATAATACTAATACTATATCGGAGTCTGTTTTTCCATTCTTGAGGAGGGAAAAAAAGGTGATAGATCAACTCAAGCAAAGGACAGTCTTTGAATCCCACTCATTTTGGGGTCATTGACAGATCTCTGGTTGATTTTCTTCAATCTTTTACACGAAAGAGACAACTCAGAACAAGGTTTGTTGAAAGTGGTACTGGGGGCTGCCGGGGAGTTTCTTTCTCTTTGGTTTCGTTCGTGAAAAACATGTTAACAGTACTCTTTTCTTTTTGTTCTCAACTCACTTGACTTTTTCTTTATTTTCCTTTCCCTTTTCTTGTGGTATTTCTATGGAATGGAAGTTTTAGTTTATCTTTTTCTACGTTTTGGAAGAAATTGTGGGTGTTTGGATCTGGGGTATTATTGACTTTCGTTTTCTTGGGGCTGCTCGTTTGATTATAGTTTTTTGTCATATTAACTGTCTTTTATGTGTTTCAGATCTACCAGGATTTAGACGTTCCCTTTAGAGAAAAACGAAGACAATGTTGCCTCAGAAGCAAGCAGAAGAAGCAATTGTCTCCAACTTAAGCGAGACGGAGCATGAAACCAGAGAAGAAGCAAAAGAAGAAGAACAACAGTCAATGTTTAGTGTTAAGAGCCTCCTCTGGCATGGTGGCTCTGCTTGGGATGCCTGGTTCAGCTGTGCCTCCAATCAAGTACCTTTTCCTGTACCCATTACCCAATTATCCTCAACTATCAGTTGGCTTCATCATTTTTCTATAGTGTCAAAATTTTCTTCCTCCGTTTTCCTTATAGGTGGCGCAAGTGCTGTTGACACTGCCCTATTCCTTTTCTCAACTGGGTATGCTGTCAGGAATTCTGCTTCAGGTATTCTATGGACTGATTGGAAGTTGGACTGCATATCTCATCAGTGTGCTCTATATAGAGTATAGAAGCAGGAAGGAGAAGGAGAATGTCAGCTTCAAGAACCATGTCATCCAGGTTTGTGTTGGTTGTCAAGAAACCTGAAACCCATCACCACCACTGATACCTAATCTTCCTTTGCAGAACCCTAGAAAGATATCTCAAAAAATTATGTTTTCCAACAAATCCCCTTTTTGCGATCTCAACTATACTAAAAAGTTACAACAACACTGTTTCGGATTGCAGTGGTTTGAAGTGCTTGATGGGCTGCTGGGTCCATACTGGAAGGCAGTTGGACTTGCCTTCAACTGTACTTTCCTCTTATTCGGATCTGTCATTCAACTTATAGCTTGTGCAAGGTTAGTATCGATCTTTATTCTGTGTTTAACATCAAATTTAAGCAGTATCTGAAACTGGGTTTCATTCCTTTTTTCTTCTTTTTTAACCATTGTTTTTACTTGTGTGATAACAGTAATATTTACTACATCAATGATAAATTGGACAAGAGGACATGGACCTATATTTTTGGAGCTTGCTGCGCAACCACAGTTTTCATACCCTCCTTTCACAACTACCGTATTTGGTCTTTTCTAGGCCTTGGGATGACCACTTATACGGCCTGGTACTTGGCCATAGCTGCCCTTGCTCACGGCCAGGTAAAAAAAAAAAAAAGGTTAAAACCAACAAATCAACGACCATGATCTTCCTCCCCATGCAACCACCATGTTCAATGCTTTTCTCTTCTCTTTACATATATTTTTTGCTTCTCAGGTTGATGGCGTGACGCACAGCGGTCCAACAAAGCTAGTGCTCTACTTCACCGGAGCCACCAACATTCTCTACACCTTTGGCGGACATGCTGTGACTGTGTAAGCTTTTCCCTTCAAAACTTGGAAGAATAATAGTGATTTCACTTGTCCCTTTCTTCTTTCTTTCTTTCTCTTGTTTCTACGCGGCTTCTCTTTGCAGCTTTTGCCGGCCGTCTTGGCATTCGAGACCCAGACAAAATCATGCTAACTACTTTTATTTGCTCGGAAACAAACATTAAAATCCCACCTCCCTTCCTCTTTTCTCCCTTTCTCTAGGAAAATTGAACAGTAGAATTAACATATGTACAACAATTTGCGAATTGTTTTTCCCTGTTACAAGTTGATTTTGACCTTAATCTATTCTAGTCTCTTTTGTCTTTACCTGTACCGTAATTTCTATATCATAGACTCAATAATGCACAGTTCATTCATCCAAAAAAAGACTATAAAATTAAAGGAACTTCAGCTGTAATTCCCCTAGCTGTTACTTGAGCGTCCAATGGCTTGAGGCATTTTGGCCATTTAGGTATATTTCCTAACAACTTATTAAAACTAACGTAAGTTAATGAATGACCCTTTTTATATCACCGTTTTTTTCTAGGTAAAAGCATTTTTGATTCAAGGATTTTTTTTTTCAGGGAAATCATGCATGCAATGTGGAAGCCTCAAAAATTCAAGTACATATACTTGTTGGCCACATTGTACGTTTTTACCCTAACCATTCCATCGGCTTCTGCTGTCTACTGGGCATTCGGGGACCAGCTCCTCAACCATTCCAATGCCTTCTCTCTCCTCCCCAAGTCCGGTTTCCGTGACGCCGCCGTCATCTTAATGCTTATTCACCAGGTCTACTTTACTTCCAAGTGATTTTTTAAAGAAAATTTACTGCATAGTTAACATTTTTTAATCATTGCTTGCTAGTTGCTTGGCATTTTGGGAGCAGTTTACCTCCTAAAGTACTTCAACCAACGACTTTGGTTCATTTGAATGGGTAATGATGCTTTTAATAGTAAAAAGTAACAGTGGTGATCTGATGTAATGGTTGCAGTTTATAACATTTGGGTTTGCTTGTACTCCGTTGTATTTCGTGTGGGAGAAAGTGATTGGGATGCATGACACAAGAAGCATTTGTTTGAGGGCGCTGGCAAGGCTGCCAGTAGTGATTCCAATCTGGTTCCTGGCGATTATCTTCCCATTCTTTGGGCCCATAAACTCTGCAGTTGGTGCTCTTTTGGTTAGCTTCACCGTCTACATCATCCCAGCTTTAGCCCATATGCTCACCTACAGAAAAGCCTCTGCTCGACAGGTAAATTTTTTTGCTTCACTTCACTGATACTAATCCTCTCTCTTTACAAAAGTTTCTGTAGGGCCATTATCTTGTTGTCCCAGTTGCCCGTACTGCCCTTTTGATTACTTAATGTATGGTTCAAGCTGTGGTTATCTTTGTTTATTAGGGGTGTGTTTGTCTTTGAAAATTAAGTGGGCACTCCTGAAAGGTTTCCTGAGGATTCCCACATTCCACAGTAGCTGTGGCCATATTGTGTGGAGAGAGAGAGGGGGTGAGTCTGCGGCAAATGTACAAACGCATTTAATGCTTGGATTTGGAAACATTATGAGAAGAATTGGATGGTTGGCATGTCACAACAGCAGGAGCAGTTGGTTATATGATACATACGCGTTTAATTGCTTTTCATTTAGTTATATGATACCGATGCTGTGTTGTACTGTGTCTTGGATGAGCTGGCTGACTCGACTCCTTTTCCTTCCAGTTTGGTCTGTAGCAGTTAGTCACATTTTTTTGTCACAAATGCCAATCCCAATTGACAGATTTGCTTGCCCAAATTTGTAAACTTAATATCAACCTCAACCCGATTGGATTTAGAGAGTTTAATTTTCTGTTGCTCTTTTCTCTCCTGCGCAGAATGCTGTAGAAAAGCCTCCATTCTTCATGCCAAGCTGGACTGCAATGTATGCATTCAACGCCTTTATTGTGGTGTGGGTTCTGGTGGTTGGATTTGGGTTCGGTGGATGGGCTAGCATGACCAACTTCGTCAAGCAAATTGACACTTTCGGATTATTTACTAAGTGCTATCAGTGCAAGCCACCTACACCAGCAGGAGCAGCACCTGCACAGCACCACTGAGCTGACTCATGATCAACCAAATTCAACCCCACAAAAAAAGGAAACAAAACCCAGAAAATGAATTCCCTTTTTTTCCCCATAACTTGTATCATACATGGGGATAAAGCAACATCTCCCCTACATTTGATAATGTGCTGGAATTTGCCTTTTCTTTTTTCTATTTGTTTCTCCCCCCCTTAAAGCAGTTGAAAATTAAAATAGTGTGTTGAATTGTGATGATTCCTTTGCTATCAAAGCATATGCATAATTAAACCAGACAATAGTATATGTTTAGCTTTCCCCCTCCTTTCTTATCCTTCTTTTGTTGGGATAATATAAAAATTTTTCTGTTCTTAAACACTTTTGTAATAGCTTTGTGCAATGAAAATTATTACTACTATCATGTTTCGAGAGTAACTTTAAAAATAATCAAAGGGTATGGGTGTGTAGTGTTTTTTATTGAAACTTGGCTTGATTAAAATGATTGCGTTTGAATATATTTTAGATTTTATTTGAATGAATGAAGAAATTGATTTTGATATAATTGAAAATAATAATAAAAATTATTATAATTAAATGTGAAAAAAAAATTTAATAAAAATTTTATATTAAATAAATTTTATTAAAATTAATTTTTAAATTTAACTAATAATACAATAAACTCGATCATTTTGCACCGCATTGCGATAGAATTCAAACTTAGGCTTAGTGGCACTTCTGACATTAGATTCTGATGAGGAGAGTGGGCCATGGACCAGCCTCGGACTAGCCTCACATTCACATGGGTTGCAAGTTGGCTCATCTGTTGGTCACTCGCCACTCTCCCTACATTAACTACGTGCATCTTTATCTCGTGTGGTTTCATGCCCAATCAAAAGCCTATAATTATAATTCAAAAATTAACTAATAATTTCCATCTTTCTTCTTCTTGTTCAATTTATTTTTTTGTTCTAGCACATGCATCCGATGGATAGGTGCCTTCTTCCTGTTTCCTTTAGATTTGGAAAGGGAAAGTGTGTAAATGACACCCTTTGACAGTGTTAACTGAATAATCAAAGTTTGATTTGAACTAATTAATTGTAATTTTCTTTTATACTATAGCTGAAAAGAGAATGGGAAGAAGCATGATTAGGCTTTACTGGATTTCAGGTGGTCATTAGTACCAAGTCATGCTGGTTTGCTATTGTCGGCTTCTTTTTCATGCATGATTAGCTAAAGAAAAAAATTCACATGTACATTTTGTGATTCATGTGGGAGAGTTGGTTCCTATAAGATCTTGTAGGTGTTGAGCAAATCTAGTACATGCATTCTCCATTAACTGTGTGTTTGATGCTGTGAATTATTTGAGGTTTTTTTTTTTTTTCATTATTTCAATCTCACGAAGTTGATATATTAATGAAATGTTAGTTCAATATTAGTTAAATAGATTTTAAGGTTGAAAGTTTCGACTTTAAATTTTAATTGTAATCCAAAAGACAAAAAAAAAAAAAAAAAATCCTCAGAGTTAATATTGATTGGAAAAAAGCTTAGCCTTCTGACCTCGAAGATTTTCACTGCTTAGATTGAGTTCACCTCTTACCTTTTCCAAGTTGACCATATTCAAAGCATTTTCATATATGGCAAATAAAATAAGCTTATTTGTAGTCCAAAGTCCTGCTTTAGCCTGTTAAACGAATTGCATCCTTTCTTAGCAGGGTGCCTTGTCCATAGATTATAGTGCCTGCATGATTCCTATAGTTAACCGTTAAAAGAAAGTAACATGTTAGATTCAGAGCCATCATCTGTTCCAGCAAGAAAATCTATAAAATAAACAAAGAGTAAAATGCTTCTGATATAAGCATCCTTAACAGGTTTAGATTAGGGTACTTTAAGATTAAAGGAAGATTACCACAATAAGCAAGTTATTTGCTTAGATTGACATACTATTTACATGTGAAAGCTGCAGTTTCAGAAGAATTAATTAGATCCAACTATTGTCTTCAATTGCTTGCCATTTCAGCTTTGTTATATTACGAGGAGAGAAATTAAAAAAAAAAAAAAAAAAAGAAACTTGGACTCTTTGTGTAAGAATTAAGAATTATGAAATAAATCTTTCAAAGTTACGGGATTGAGAGGATTTAAATGTATAATATGCTTCATGGATTAAAAATAAAAATAAAAAGAATTGCAATTTGCAAATGGATAATCCATGTGACATGGATCTTACCTTATTACTTTGGGCCATCGAGTGTAACTTCCCAGCTCAAATAAAAGCTTGAAGGCTCAAACTGACCCATGATTTAAACTGGGCTTGGACACACAAGGAAATGTTGGGATTGAGCTAAAACTGGAAGCCTATAAAACCAAAAAAAAAAGAGGTTTGTGATTATCTTGGAAGGTAGATAATGGAAACTGATTTTTATTTTTTTTAATAAAATTGAATAGGCGAGGCCTAGGGACAAGAAGAAGGGGAGGGGGCCACCAAGAGTGCCTGTTCCTCCATCTCCTTCAAGAGTAGATAAGTTTGATGGTGGTGAGAAGATCAAGATTGAAATTGATGAGTGTCTTTTTTTCTAGCTAGGCTGCCATGATGGTTAATTTGTTTATTTCTCTTGTAATTCTTAAATTCAATAAACTGGGTTATGCTGTATTTGCAGTTGTTGACACACCCTTTTGTATGAATTCTTCTGTGCTTTCGAATTTTGGGTGTCTTGCATCAATAACATTGGGAAATTTCTATGACTAGGTATGAGATGAGACATGACAATAATAATTCTATGACAACTAAATAAGCTATATGGTATTGAGAAACAAAATTTTATCAATGGTAGTTCCTAATGGCGGTTGCTTGTTCCTCTGTTGGCAAATCACACAGAAAGATGAGATTAGTTTGTCCATCACACTTCCTTCTTCGATCATTAATTCTTTGCTTCGATGGTTCCATAAGTGTATTGCATAAGTGCTTCTGTTTAGTTCAACCAACATGTCTTCTATCCATTTCGATTCTGTTTCTGTCTCGGGCTTCTTAAAAAGTCTGGCTATTTTAATCCAATCCATAGGATAAAAGGTTTTAGGTGGCAAGATTGTAAGGTCATAGCCAGGTGCATATTCTATTCTTTCGATCACTCTGGAAACCAGGTAAGGCCCATTGTGACCCCATTTACTTCCATCAAAGGTTAAGGCAAATTCCTCTAAGAAGTCATGTAGAAGTGGATGGTTGTCATTGAATATCATAGCAGCTCCATTTATTCTGGTCCATTTCCTGGTGCTTGTATCTATGCTTTGTGCACCAATTGCATTCCTCAATCCCGTGAAATCTTTGAGAACTATGAAATCTACATCCAAGTAAACTCCTCCATACTTGTAAAGTATTGCTAATCTAATCAGATTGGAAAGATTATAAGATAATGGAATTTTTCCAGGGTCCTTGCTCCCCCTCTTCAACTCATCAAGCCAACCCTCAGCTGGGGTGTTTTTAACTAAAAAAGGCAAGTCTGGTGTGACTGCAAGAACTTTAAATCCACCATCAATTAGTGGTTTCAGAATCCTGTATCCTTGTCTAGAATTCAGAGATGGTGATAAAATCATCAAGCATCCCTTAGGACTAGCTTTGAACAGACTGTCTACAGCTGAGAATTCCCTTGGTCCAAAGGATTGAGCTGGTGAAAGCCATAACATGAAGTACCAAATTGTACAGCTACTGTTGAAGAAACCTAAAACTTGGTCATGGAATTGCGAATTAAAGTTGCTTGATTTGAATAACCCCAATTCTGGAAGTTTCTTCTGGAACCAAGCTATTCTTTCCAATCTGGTGACATTGAATGGAGGAATTAGCGGATCCAAGGTTTCTCTATCAACTCCTTCGATCTTTCTTTGTGTGGTAATTTGCAATGGTTTGCTGCTAAAAGTTGACCTCAACTGTCCTTTGCTTTTGGTGGTTGGTGCTGTAAGAATTTTATTAGCTGCAGTATCTTCAGGATACATAGAGAGATTAGAAGTCAGTATATTTTCATAGATTATAAAGAATATAGCAGCCACTGAGATGGTAAAGAACAATGATACGGTAGAGAAGATTGGTGATTTGAAAGAACGGAAAAATCGCTGGTAATTAGACATAAGAAACAAATTTCTCACTGCCATCTTCTGAAACAAATTGCTCACCGCCACTAGAGTTTAATAGAGAACATGCACCTGAAAGAGTCAGTTTTGAAGAATTAATTTAATGGCATTGAGATAAAAAAAAAAGCCTTGCATTTTACATGTTTAAATACAATATCACAAGTGAATAACTACATGAAGATAAAGATATGACTGGAATCATGCATACCACCAGAATGACAATAAATCAGAATACAGACCATCGTAAACCTTGACCTGCCTAATTTTGGTCGCTAGAAAATATAACAGTAAGGTTTCTGCTTCATCAGGTTCCTACGGCACCTTAGCTGGTTTTTAAAATAGTAAGCAGATGAATCTATTGTGGACCGGAGTTTCTCTATAGTTGTGGAGTTGTAGATACACATTATTGTGGACTTCCGATTTCTGTTTCCGTTGCGGCTTCTAATTATGGCCATTTTCATATAAATCATTCAATCATCAGCAATAGATTGTCGCACATTTTTTTTCACATGCCACTGAGTGCCTGATAAAATTTTCCTGATTTAACAAGGAGTTAATGTTATTATGTTGACATGATCGTGCTTTTCACATTACAAAATTAGAATATCAGAATTTCCTTTCATGCGATTACTAAAAATGTGTTTAAGAATCAATTCGGGATCTGACATTTTATGACTTGTCACAGATACATGCACAGCTAATTACTTATATTTAACAGTTTTATTGTGATTGCAGCAGTAAGATTCCTTTTTGTACTTCGTTTTTGGATTATGAATGAATCTTCACTTGCCCAAAATTTAGAAAACTAAAAGCCTACGGGATAAATGAATCTTCAAGTGTTAATGAAAAGATTAGAAGTTAGGCTGTCTGCATTAAAAAAAAATGGTATAGCAGCAAAGGAAATGGTGAATAGGAATGGCGATTTCGCCATAGTACGGCTAATCAAACTGTAAGTCAATGACTTCTTGGACATGTTCCAGAATGGCCCAAGCATTGAACAGACAGGGAATTTCCTTAGAGCTGGAGACATGCTCATGGCACATACACATAATTATATATAACCAAATGGTATTATCATAGATATGATAATTTAAAATAACCGATATAAAAAAATACGAATAAAAAATACAGAGATAACATGACTTAAAATTTTAAAACAACTATAAATAGATTTAATAAAATTAAAATTTTATATTTTATATTTTTATGTTAACATGAATTATGACATATAATTTTTATATCAAATACGATACGATACGAATATAATATTTTACTCGCCAAAATAACACAAATTATTAAATCTAATTGTTTGTTGCTGATTTCCAATGCGTAGTCCAAGCTAGAAAATAAACGTGGTTGTGATTATACATGTCATAATAATGTAATGAAAAGTTCGAATTTTCAAACCAGCATCTAATATATATATATATATATATATATATATATATATATTACAACATATAAAGTTACATGATTAAAATTACTTATGAGAATGTTTAAGTGGATAATCTCTTTTAATGACACATAGTATAATATTTATATTATTTTTTTATCAAATAAAATATTTTAATAAATTATTTAAATTAAATATTTTGGATAATTATTTAAATTGAAATTAATATTTATCTAAGATTGAAATTTTTGCATAAAATTTGAATTCAAATATATTAAATCATAATTTATCTTTTCCTTTTAAAATTAATGGCAGTTTCAAATATATATATATTTAATAAAATTTTATTTTTTGTCAAATAATTCTATTTAACAAATTATTTAAATTTAATATTTTTAGATAATTATTTAAATTTAAATCAAAATCTATAAAAAATTAAAAATTATTTGATAGATTATTTAAATTTAATACTTTTAGATAAGTTAATGAATTATTGATCAGAAAGCATGTATTTTTAAAGTAATAAAAGCTTATATCTTTATATGAAAATATGAGACATTTGAATGCCGATAAAAAAATTACATAAAAATATGTTTTTGCTTTGAAAACAAATATAATGTTTTATTTATATTCTAATTCAAATATGTTTATATTATATATTTGGTTAATTTATTTGTTTCTCTTTAGTCCATAACTTTTTTAAACTTTGCTTAGATTGATTATAATTAACTTTTTGTATTATATATTTTTTTTGTTTTGTTCATTTCTTCAATGTTTTTATTCTTTATTAATTTATTAACATATTTGCTTTTATTATTGTATATATATTTAATCTTAACAAATTAATATGTAAATTTATATTCTATATTTCTTTTTGCTATACTTTTTATTATTGAATTTCTTTGTTAATAATGGATGATAGAAGAAGAATAATGATCACTACCATATCTAACTCATAAAAATACTATCAATTATGTTAAAAATGATTAAAAATAAAACAATATTTCTAAAAAAAATGTTTTTAAGCATAACATAAAGAATTATTGTTTTCTTTTTATCCAAAAAATAATTTTATTTTGTTGACATATATAAAAATAATTGTTAACTCAATATATTTGTGTAATAATTACTTAAAATATATAAAAAATGAGAATTAATAAAAAGTAAATGATTATAACAAAATTAATAATTATGATTTGTTGTTCAATCAAATATATCTACACCACCTAATCAACATGACAATAAAAATGATTATTAATTTTAATTATTTAAATATTGATTATTAATTTTTTATGAAACAAAAAAACAATAACAAAATTTTTAGTATTTAATAAATAAATTGAAGAAAATATTTTTTAATGAAAAAAAGATTTTTATAATTCTTGAAATTTACAACTTCTTTTAGATAAATAATATCATTTATAATATATTATGTATAATTTATCATTTAATTGGAGCTTAGCATTAATAAATATATGATTATATAATAGATAAATAATTAAAAAATAAAATTTTAATTTAAAATGCCGTACATTGTACGGATAAATGCTAATATTCTAATATAATGAGAAAGTGATTGAGACATGCCCGTGGTTTCAGGTAGTTAATAATACCATTAAGAGATGGGCAGGGATCCCATGGGCTCGGCTTCATAATTGGGAGGTATATATGAATTCTAGAAATTGAATTACAACTCCTTGAGAAAGTAGTTAGAATAAATTTTAAATCTATAAAAAATTTGTTAGAACTAAAATATAAAATTGATATAAATATTTTACATTTGTTTCCATTTTATTTTCCCCATTTTTAGTTTAGCTGAAATCAAATTTCTTAATTTTGTTAAGGATGGCCCTACATTCCCTTATATCAAATATAGGATGTGATTAGCATTATAAAAAATTCAGGTTGATTCTCTCCCTATGCAGAGCTTTTATACATTTGTTACTAACTAATTTTTAATTGCTATAATGTTCATAGCATGTATTTTCCTTCTTCAGCTGAGGAAAGAATTTTTTGTGGCTCAGGTATAACTATAGAATGTGACAACATTGCTTAATGCTTTTTTTTTTTTTAATCATTTGGCTATTATTTTTATACTATATTTGAAATTTCTTCTATAGAATTTTTAGTACATTTATTTTATTAATATTTTTTGTTGGTTTCAATTATATAATAAGCTGAATAGATTCTGTGTTTAGCTTGTTTAATTATAAAGTAATCTTTCAACCGTTATCTAATGTAAATCCCTGTAGAAGTCAACTTCAATGCTTTCCTGTCACCGTAAGCCATTCCATTAAATAATAACAACTCAAACCCGGGATGATCTTCTAAATTCTGGTTCTGTCATCTAGCAGTTTAACTTTTTGGAACAAATAGTAGCACAAAACAAGACATTCCTATGGCCGGCTCTTACTTTTGTTTTTCTAGTAGTTTTATGCATCTTTGTTTCATTTTTCATTTCTTCTGTTGTCCTCATTGTGTTTCTCCATAAACAAGAACTGTGTTTTAATTCATTCATTTACTGATTGATTTTTGGATAAACAACATTTTACAGTATGATATCATCGGAGATAACAGAGGAACAGGAGGAAGAGAACCCTTATTTCATCAATTCAAGAGCTCAGAAGGAAAGTATCAGACGGATAATCCAGTGTCAGAAATTTTTGTATTGGTCTTCATCTTCATCATCTTCCCTGTCTTCTGCAGCTGCTTCCAGTTCCTCCATTTCTTCTTCTCGCTGAAGTAGCGGTTTATTAGAATTGATGAAAAGTGGAAGCATGTCTCTGAAGAGATTATTTGACATGGAACATATTAGTTTGCTAACCCATTTTGAGAATTACAGTGGCTCACCAATTATAAAGTCTATAGCCTTTTGGGGAAGTGAAACAGAAGGTGAAGTACGAGATCCTTGGGCATCCATCAAGCAGACTGGTTGGTTTAATAATTTGGAGATTGATGGGCGAAGTGATTTTGCTTCAGATGGTAGTTTCATGGATAAATACTTCAGCTTCAAGAATAGGAAAACAACAAATAGTAACCGTAGATTGAGCAGGAAAAAGTCATTTAGAAGGCTTCCAGGATTTAGATTCAGGTTGAGTTTTAGAAGGCTTAGGATCATGATTTGTGGTAAAATGTTCTGATTTTACTCCACAGCTTTTGCAATGACATTTTGAAAAGCTTTCAAAGCAAGCAATCATTTACAGATAATTACATTTGCAATAAGAAAAAGTTAAGGAAACTATTTCTCTCTTTTCCTTTTCATCTATATTTAATTTACATGTGGAAGAAGAATTACAACAAGAAGAAAAAATGGAATCAGACAACCAACGTAAGTCTTGGAAAGAAAGAAAAATCACAGCCCTTGAATTGGGCCTTTTCAGGCAACAAACTGTACAAAATTTTGACACTGGAGACTCTTGCAATTTTGCCATAGGAAGATCTGTTTTGATGGAAGAAGCTTGACCATCTTCAGGCTGGAAAATTTCCTTTCAAGAACTATATATATGTTTACACAAGAGACAGTGCTCTGACATTAATCTTCCCATTACACTTCCCTCTTCAACCATTAGTTTGCTACTTTGCTTATTCCAGAGATGTACTCCATAGGTTTGGCCATTTAGCTGATGCGGCTTAGCTTCTACCCATCTTGAGCCAGCTCTGTCTTTAGGCATCTTAAAAAGGCTCCCTATTTTAATCCAATCAACAGGATAAAAGGCCATTGGAGGCAAGATGGTGAAATTATAACCAGGTCTTCCTTCCACTCTGCGAACTACTCTGGAAACCATATAGGGCCCGTTATGTCCCCATTTGTTTCCGTCAAAGGTTAAAGCGAATTCCTCCATGAATTTGAATAGAAGTGGATGGTTCATATCAAAGACCAGAACTGCATTGTTCAATCTTGTCCAGTTCTTGGACACCACATCAATGCTTTGTGCTCCGATTGTATTCTTTAGCCCTTTAAAACTTTTCAGGACTATGAAGTCCGTATCCAAGTAAACACCTCCATACTTGTATAAAACTGCAAGTCTTATTAAATTAGATAGATTCTGAGCCAGTGGTATCTCACCGGGGTCCTTTTTCCCACTCTTCATTTCATCAAACCAAGCTTTACCCGGTGTATTCTTGAGCAGAAATGGCAAGTCCGGCGTGGTTGCAAGCACTTTGAAGCCACGATCAAGTAGCGGTTTCAGGATCCTGTAACCTTGTTTAGAGTCCATGGTTCTTGATAGAATCATCAAGCAACCATGAGGATGGGCTTTAAAAACACTTTCCACAGCTACGATTTCTCTTCTTCCAAAGGACCCTGCCGATGAAATCCACGTCATGAAGAATTGAATATCACATTCCTGGTTGAAGAATTTCAGAACTCGACCATGAAACCTCTTTGTCAGGTCATCTGACCTGAAAATCTCAAATTCGGGCAGTTTTCTCCTGAATCGCCCAATTCTGCGTTCTTCTCTAACACCCGAGGAAGAAATTACTAGAGAATTCTGATTGTCACTATCAACTTGAATGATCTTTTTTTGTTTAGAAACATTCAATGGTACAGAAGGAACATCCGACTTGATTTTTCTTATAACTTTTGGAGTCTGTAACACTTCAGAATCTTCTTTTTCAGTGAAGGCAGCAGATGGCAGCGACATGCTAGAAATGAGACTGTCAGCAAACATGAAAAATATTAGAAGAGCAAGTAGGATTATAGAGATTACAGGCGATTTGGCCCGGCTAACTAACCGATAACCAAAAATTTCAGGAGAAACTACTCTTTTCACTGCCATGATAGTAGAACACGGAAGGGCTTGAAACTATCAGAAATTCAGAATCTCAGAAAAGCAATTAGACCGCCCAAGTTATAAACCATTCATGGTGGTCAGACCAAAGAGATTATTTCAAGTATAGACAGAGGCACATTCCAATAAAGCGGCTCTACCATAGTATAACATTGTATATGACTTTCCCTTCTTTACCTTGGCTGATATTTGCCTTTTTGTTATTCTTGGGTCAAAGCCTGCCGTGGTGATCCGGGTTTGATTGAACAATTCTAAATGCAATGTTTTTATTTTGTTTTAGTCATACATGGAACGTTTGAAAAGCCCGCAGCGTGACTCCAGGGATAAACCAGTTTGAAAATAAGTGATGTGGTGAGCATTTTCTTTGATCTTTTCTTCTTATCCAAGGCATCCTTTTAAGGAGAGGAACATGTTTTATAGTATTGGGACCCTTTTACTTCTGTTAGTTATTCAACAATTTAGTAAGATTTATTATTTTTTGGATAAATAATTTTTTTTAATAGAAATGAACAAGTACTGCTATAGAGAATCAATTACTTGCAATAATAATTCAATGTACGAAAGAATTTTAATATGTCCTTGAAATTATTGTAGGAAAGTACTATGGGTTTCTGACTTTAGGAATGAATTAATATTTGAAAATCAATGTACTTCCAGAATATGACTGGATCAAGTTTAATACAATTATTATTATTATACAAGTCTTACCTGATTTCTTTACTTTTTTTAACGATATTTAAGTCATATATCCAAGTGGCTAATTTATTCCAATGACTTGCTGTGAATGATAATGATTTCTCCTTACAATTGGTACATATGAGAGGCAAAAATCAATATCTATACATTGTCATATCTTACAGCAGCACAGCAAAGCCTAAATTTCAACGTTTAAGTCCCAGACGATGCAGGTTTCCTTGTATAATTTATTAGTATATAATTACTATTGGTCCCTAATTAAATTTTTGGTAGATGAGAAGTCACTGTTGAACTATGTATTGTAAAAATATTTGTATTATTTACAATAAATATCCAATGTGAGTTATTAAAAAAAAGAGAACCCCATCAATTATTATAAAAATAGTCATGGATCATGGGGCCATATCGTCTAATTATGTATTAATAATTATGATCAAGCCATATCTCAATGTCAAAGTCTTTATCTCTAAACGATTATTATAAATTATTATACATAATATAATAAAAAAAGACAGTTAGTTGTCAATCAAAATTCGATTCTTGTGAAAAGTATTAAGAGTAAAATTTTGAATTATCCATCTGAGCTAAGGTAGCACGCCTTTTGTATCATTCAAGTAAATGATCTAAGTCCAAAAAAATACTTAAAAAATACCCATAACATGTAAAAATATATATATCCAAATATATAGTTTAGCAAATCAAATGCCATTGGTGCTAAACCATTGTTCATCCTAGCAACTTGTTTTCAAGTTGAGCCCACATGGCACTATCAACCAAATTATTATAGGTTTTGTTTAGATGCTTTTCTTTTTTTATAGGAAACAAAATAAAAGAAATTGAATGTTTGTTTCATTCTCTTTTCATTTAGAATTTGAATGAAAAGAAATTTAAAAAGAAAAAAGAATTTGAATGAAAAAGAATAATTTGGTATGTGGAATCTGGCTTAATTATTGTGTTATCGACTTTGAAATTACCATCAAAATGGCGACCACAAAACTCTTCTCTGCAGAAAACTTCAGGCAGCCAAAAAATGACGTTTACATTGACTGGTTCAGCTACAAAAGTTAAAGTCCGACATTGTAATCTAGAGGAAACCATGAAGAAGCATTGTTTTCAAATGTCCAAAAGTTTGATCCTTCTTAGTTATTACACCGAGTTTGATCAGTTTCCGATACAATGGGATATGCTTGTTTTTCAGGGTAGACGACTCTTAGCCTTCGGGTCAACTCGCCATGGCCAGTCTGATAAATTAGGCTCCTAACCCATGCAGTGTTCAAGCGCTTACGATGTGGTCTGATAAATTCCACTGTTATTGGGCCAGCTACATAATTACAAGGCAGGTACTAAAGCAAAGCGTGGGTACGTCAAGTTTGGGCCAGCACAAGCCCATTGTAACCTACACAACCAATGAGGATAATATATCCTCCTGCAAAATAATTATTTTAACTTCTAAAATCAATGAAATCGACAAGATAAATGCCGTAGTCAATCTGTCAGGTTAAGATGAACAAACACGAGCCTATATTAAAGGAACCAACCTGCAAAAAAAAAGCAAGTTAACCGGATATTTACAGCCAAAGAAAGAATCACATTGTTTATAAAAGATAAATAAATTTCATTGAAGGAACACCTTGCGGCCAATTAACTTTCTTCAGCAACAAATAGTTTCTGCAGGGGCAGGTCTAGTTCTTTTGGTTGGTCACATCACAAAGAAAGTAGGAACAGATGAAATTGAAGAATGGTCTAAGCAAATGTAAAAAGGCTTGCAAAGATTGATGGCATTGGTGGTGGCATATATAGTTGGTGTTGAGACTTTGGTTTAGCTGCTGAAAATTAGACTCACCTGTCGTGTGCTGAAATATTGCCAAGTGAGTGGATGACTATGACTATTGTTGTAAAGAAACAAATTGCTTGATATCAAAGACAAGTTTCTTGGATTGAAAAGCTGAAGTAATTGAAAAACAATAGTGTCTTGACTCTGGAAAGAGAATCAAAGTCATTAGATTTATGGCTTTCCAAATTTCCACTGAGCAAGCAAGCCCTACCATCGGTGTTCCTGTCAAGCTGGTCCTTTTGTGATTTCTACTAGGATACGAATGTCCTCATTGACCCATCTTAGTAAAAGGAACTCAGAACTAGGTTGCGAACCAATTCTGGGTTGGACTGCTTCAGTGAAGACCTTAAGTTCCAATAGCCAACTTCCCAATGTCGATAAGTGAATTAATATATCAACTTCTCAGGAATCTTGCAATCCAATTCAAGAGCTGAACAAAAAATAGATGAACTAGATATAGTCCATTGAATGGTATCGAAGGCTGGGTTGTGGAAGTGGATGGTGTTAACCAAGCTTTATTGGCTGGACCTGGACCGTGAAATGCCTCCAAAACTCGTGGCCCAGAGCAGCAGAAATTTCTATATTTTCTTGGCCACAAATGGAGGAGCACCTGGAAGTCAATTAACACAATGAGACAGATGTCACCGCCATCTTTAAATCGAGCGCGGGGATCAAAGCAGGGTCTCTTGAAATGCAAAAGCAGTTGCCAGTTTGTTGAGAGTCTTGAGACTCGAGATTCTCACGATGGAATGATACGTGTCAAAATGCCACGTGACAGCGGATCCGATACCTTTATCCCAATCCGTTCAATATTTAGAGTGTAGAGAACCACCAGAGGCAGATTACTGGGTAAATCACTGTTTTTTTCATGAACAAAAACTGAAGCTCTAGTGAAAGGTATAGCGAGAGAGTTACGGTTTGAAACCGGAAGTGATGAAAACCTTGACGAGTTCTTGCTTCAAGGCAGTCATTGACAATAATAGAGATAAAGGGTCTTCTTGTTTTAAGGATCTTTCTCTTGGTAGAACTGAAGTATGCTTATTACCTTCAAAAAAGCTTGTTAGAATCCGGTTCCTGCATTTGCTTTCTGTGCAACACAGGCGTCTGCAGCCTGTTTTTTCATCTTCTTCTTTGTCACCAGACTCACAGGCAGGTTCCTTTTTTCTCTTTTTGTTTTTTCTTATCATTTCTTTAAGTTTTTTTTGGTGTTTTTTTTTTTTTTTTTTTTTTTTTTACTTCTGTTGATTTTGAATGGTTTTGTTTCTGGAAACTTAAATTCTTTTCGTTTGTTGTTGAGGAAGCTCGTTGCTTGATTCCCAAGTTTTCTTTCCCTGTTACTGCTCAATACTATTATATTTCTTCCCTGTGATTTCCAAGCCAGTGTGGCAGTGACTGCCTTAAATTATGCGTTCATGGTTTCTTTTACAGCCAAATGTATTGCTTCATTTACAATTTCTTTCAAATTCAAGAGAAAGACTAACTTGTATTGAAGTTCAGTTTCAATTGGTAAATTTTCTTCATGTAGGTGGACTTGGAGACAGCAAAATCTCAACCTGAAGAAGAAAGTAAGATCTTCTAGCCCTTTAACTATTTGTCTATTATTGGGCATTCTGAATTTTGAGTCTCATTTCAGCACCTCTGATTCACAGATCCATCAAAGACTACTCATGTCAAATTCCAGTTACGGAAAGAGTGCTCATTTGGCGAGCATTTTTTCATAGTAGGGGATCACCCTATGTTAGGCTTATGGGACCCTGAGAGTGCTATACCACTGACTTGGTCAGAAGGACATGTTTGGACACTAGAGCTGGTAAGGAGGAACTTATGAAGAATGTGAAATATTCTTGTTGAAGGCTATATTGATGAGATCTCTTGCTTTATGCTTGCTCAGGATATACCTGTTGGAGTATCAATCCAGTTCAAATTCGTTCTGAAAACAAGGACGGGGAACCTTTTATGGCAACCAGACCCTGATCGAATATTTAAATCCTGGGAAACTGAGAATACGATTATTGTTTGCGAAGACTGGGAAAAAGCTGAAGAGCAGAAAGTAATAGAGGAAGAACCATTAGCTAATCAAGATGGACCTCTTCTTGATTCAAAGATGGCAATCGTTTTAGAGAACTTGACACCTTCAAAGAAAGAACTAGTCTCTGACATAAATCTGCTATCAGATACTGATAGTATCACCTCTCCTGGAAAGAATCCACTACAAGCATTATCTGAGGAATTGGCCACTGGCACTTTTGCTCCACTAGAGAAGCCGATGGCTATTGTTGCAGAGAATATTAGTTACCCAACAGAAGACTTTATCGCCAATGCAAACAATGGAGTGCTTGGTGTGAAGAGAACGAACTACCTAAATGATGAAGCTTTGGCTATTTCAAATAAGAATGTTTTGGTAGCAGAGGACTTTGGAAGTACCAGCAGAGCAGAAACAGTCCAGAACCCCGCAGCTGCAGATGTTGAGCTAAATGTGGTAGCAAATGAAGGTACTCCTGTTTTAGTACCTGGCTTGACTCCATCTGCAACAGTGTCAACTGAAGAAACAATGTTGGATGAGGACGAGGAGAATAGTACCACTGATGCATCAATTGGAGTTATTGAAACTAAACATCACAAATTGTCAGAGGTAATTGCCTGATGAGTGTGTTATTCTGTCTTTTTTTTTTTTTTTTTCTTTTTCCTCTCTTCCATTCCTCTAGTACTATCACCTAGCGAGAAATAAAACCTCATCATATCCATGAACCTTCTTCTGTGTTAAGAAATCCCATACTACAAAGTTTCAGCTTGTATCTTCTTGAGATGATGTGTAATCAGCAATGCAGCTCTTTCAATCCATCATCATTGATGTTTTGTACATTAATCATTAAGAAGACTGGTATATTAATTATCACGAAATGGGACAAGAAAATCCTTAGCATATGAGAATAGATAAGTGGAATCCCCGCCCTCCTACTTTTCACACACGTACTTATATTTAAAGAAAAAAACTTTGCTGCATTTGAGAATGTTCAATCTAAACTTGAACTTCACTACCTATACCTAACTTGAAGGATATAATTATTTTAAGCCACAAATGATGCAATGTTGCATTTCCAGTAATTCTAATGTCTGATGCCAAAAATGTAAAGGAAAGCCTTTGCTGCTTGAACAGGAACAGAATTATCAATTACTTTCCCTTTTGACAATCTGTGATACTGTGATAGATTGCTGGTGTGCGGTGTACTTTAGAATCATGGGGTTAAGGCAATATCTGATTCTCCTCTTGAAAAATTTACCATGGCTGTTGGTAATTGCAGGTGATATTTTTATATCTTTTCCATATTTATTTGACTACAAATTAATAATTCAGTTAGATGAGAAGCAAGAACCTGAAGGTGAACCACGGGAAGAAAAAACAACTGCAGTACCCGATGATGAGGAACAGCTTGACAACCATCATATTCAGAAGCCCAAACTAGTTAGAGAAGAACAGCCTGACCTGGAGCCTTTTCAAAGTAATGTCTTGCAAAGCGATGTCCAGTGGGGTCGTAAAACATTACAGAAGCTTCTGAAAATTTTAATGTTTCTATAGATAATCTAGACTTAAACTGGATATTCTCAAGTCTATGAAAGACTGTTGCCATCATGTTTCGTTTGTGTTAAATTCTAAAAATGCCCTGGCAAATAAAAAATGTAGGTTAGGTATTGGTAGGGGTGTTGGTATGTACATACAAAAACTGCTTCCTTGATTCTGTTATTGCTTCTTCTACTCTGTGAGATTCCCAGAATTTTGTGCTATTTGTTTTAGTAAGTTTTTTAGACCAAGAATCATTTATATACGCCTAGTAGAAGTAAGTGCTGGACAATTCTGTTCGGGGCAAATCCGGATGTTCTTAGTTCAAATGCTCTGTTTATTTCTGATCTTTTCCAGGCGTGTTTGCTGATATGTTAACATTCAAAACCAGGGAAAATAAAGTAATTCTGTTATAATTTGTTTATGAATCTTCACAATATAGTTTCATATCAATCTTGTTCTATTTCTGCTATAAAACAAATGAGCATAACATTATTATATTTTTTTAACCATTGGTGATATTGAGAGCTCAGACAATAGGTGAAAATGATTGTAAGTGGGGAAATATCTTACACATGAATTAAGGCTTCTTTCAGTAGGTAACCTCGAAAGGAGAGTCAAAGATGATTCCTAGAATTGCTTCCCATCTCAAAATGCAGCTAGCATTTATAATCTGTCACTGATCCTCTGAGTTCGAGCAAGGCATAATCATCATAAATATCATTGAGGTAATTGAGAACGCATCTCAAGAGGGCAAGGCCGTTGCAGAATTATCACTGCATTGATGTCCTGAAAATTGATGCTCTTTATTACTAGTATAAATTACTAAATGACAAAACCAAAGGCGTGCGTCAAGGAGTGCCTGAATTGCCTGCATCTTTACTGTCCTGCTGCTGAGACAACATGTTCAAAACCCAAGCCAGATTCCTAATTGGGATGGCAGAATTCACAACCTTCGAAGTCCATCCATTTTCGTTGTCCACTCCATACTCGAGCAAAAACTAAAAACAAAAAAAATACCATAACGCACCAACAATGTAGTTCTTAACCAAAGAATTATTAACATTTATCATAATCACACCACAATCATTAAATCTCTCAAAATCTTGTAAAAATTGTTGTTTAATAATGCAGCCTTCTTCCTATTTTCTGGTTTCAGGATATTTGGGATAATTCTGCATAAATTTGTGCAAGAGTGTGAGTAAGAAATGCAAGATGGAGACCACCGATTGGATTATCTGGCACTGGGAAATTTTAATCGGTGGATCAGGTGAAGAAACTAGTCTTTGATCATTGGAATAGTGGAATTTATAAGATTAGATCGTTACAATATCCAAGGACAAGCTATGCCTTTGATCATATACAGACCAGGAAATGACGGGGCAAAATGACAAAAAACGGATTGCCCATATTTCCAAAAGAGAAATAAAATTCACATCAGCATTAGTTAACTCCAACCCAACAAAGATTGGAATCCGCACTTCTGCAATCCTAAATTTGTTTCGTCTCAAAACCCTTCTGTGCAAAATCATTACTTCCTATTCTCATGGCTTTTCATGAAACAGGATGCTCATTTTTAGGTTGCAGTGAGGATGATAGACTTCGTAATTGATGCGCAACTTCTTCCTTTGATCGTTTGCTTGGCATAGATTCAGACAATCTGGTAACATTCAGAAATAACAAATGTAAGTAAAACATCCATGTCTAAAAGAACCAAGCTCAACAACAATCCTTTGATCCTAGTACTTGTTAAATAGAAACAAACAAGGTATGAAAAGACAAAGCCCTTTCAAGAAGGAAATTTCCCACAATAATACCGAGTTCCAGTCTGAGGAAGCTTTGTAATAGCAGTCATAACTAGAGATAAAAATGCAAATAAGCTGCCCAATACTGGCAAGCCGTACTCAAAATAAAAAGGAAATGATGTATAAGCCATGCAAACCATGAGGTAAGGACAAAAAACACCCAAAAAAAAGGAATTCCATCATCCATGTAGGAATGCATATAGGAAGTACGTGCCCCTTGAATGTAAAAGGTGACATGCAAAACAAAACAAGACGTAGAATACAGCACTCAAATAGATCAAACTCAGTCAGGACTCGGGGGGGTGAATCCTACTTTCCAAAAATTTCAAGGGTAGGGGTCTGAATACACCCTTCAAACAATTGAGGCAAAAAGAAATCCTACATATTACTTTAGATTCCCCTTGACCTCAGCCCCTTCTTTTGTTACCTTGGTGAATTGGCACGCTTTTGCACTGGTTGATTTACCAGACTGGATGAATTACTCCCAGGTTCCACTTCAGCAGCCTGAAATTTATTTATCAATTAAACAAGTGGTTAATCTGTGCCAGTTGAAATCACTAAATGCAATGGTTCCTGATGATTAAGGAAAAGAACAATAATTATTAAAACCACCATTTTAAAATCTGATTTCAAGTGTTAAGAATCTTAGTCGCCCTCAAATCGTGCCCCAAGCAAAATCAGATGAATGAACACTCTCCAAGTGAATACATAAATCAACTCATTTTGCTAGACAAATTCATTAACACACTTGCTCATGACAATTAATTTTCAGGTGACTATAAAAAATGTAGAATTCACATTTAGCAAAATGTGTCCAGGAAATCAACTTTTAAGAAAGAAAATAAATAGCTGAAAGTATTAATTGGGAGTACTTGGATAATGGGTAGAGACTAAGGACTGACACCAAGTCCTTACCTCTTAAAACGATAAATTGAGCCAGTTAAGGCAGCAGTAGCAGACATGAAGCCAGCCCACTCTACTTTCAGTGTTTTAGCCGTCACATCTAGGTGAAATGCAAAATCCAAAGAGGAGTGGTTTCTCTCCAGATAACCACTACATCTTATCTGGAAATTTCTTGCCCACATACCCTTTATCCAAGCATCACCATTTTTTAACGAAGAAATCAAATCAAGTACTGAAAGAATCGTCAATCAGATTCCCCACCTCAGAAGTATTATCTTTGGGTAACCCATCTTCTCTTGGGGCTTCATTTGATGCAGGATTCGCATCCCATAGAAATCCATTTTCAGTTCCAAGAGAAAGCTTATTGAAATCTCTATCCACAGCTCCCGAACGTGGTGCTATATATGCTACATATTTTTCTGAGAAAACGTGTATAAAAATAGTCAGTTCCTTCCTGCACCTCTTCTCAATCTCATAGTTGAGAAAAACACAATCAACCAGAAGAATAAACTAAGGTACATGTTCAAACCTATCATATCGAAACTAAGGTACATGCTTCAATCAGTTTTGAAACAAACTAACTCTTAAAATAACAAGAACTGCAAGGAAATGACCAAGAATAAACTCACCTGCTAAGTTATGAAGAGCAAGCTCAGCAGCTTGTTGCTGAGCATCCCTCCTTGTCTTGCCCATTCCAACACCAATCTTCTCTCCCGTGAATAAAACCTATATAAAATAAGCCAGCAAGAGAAGCTGGTTTCTCAAAAGACATAAAACAAATTGACAAACTACAATCAGGGAAGTAAGGGAACAAAGGGCATTAGTGCAAGCTGGCTTCTGGAAGAAATACATGTCAATCTCCCCCCGCCCCCCCAAAAAAACAAATAAAGCATTTCACATTTAAGAAGACAAACAGGGTTGAAAACTCAGATCAATCCAGAAGAAATTCATGGATAATCAGCAAGGAAATATAGCTTTCACTGACCTCAACAGAAAATTGCAAATCCTTACTGGTGCTTACCACAGATCTGAACTCAACCTGTAGAGTACAAATGGAAAAACCACTAAATGGACTAAGCAAGGCAATCAAGCTTAAGTATATATAAACTTGCACCTAAAACAATGTACCTTTGAACCACATCTTCGTCCAATTTCTTGTAGAACACTTATTGACAAATGGGAGGGTAGAAGATTTAATTTTCCACAGTCAGACTGCAATTCTCTGCTAACAGAAGCTACATGATTCTGAGTACCACCAATGTCTGCAAGAGAAGTCAAACAATCATTAATTGAATTCAGGAACCAGTCCTCTAAAACAGTCTTAATTCCAAATAGTAATAACAATGCATGTCCATTCCAAATCTTGGAACCATGTTCTTGTCCCACAAGATTTAAATTAACACCAAAAACAAAAAAAAAGGCCAATTCAACTGTTCCATTCCATGTTCAAACTCTTCTACCAGCAATGGTTTTTCTAGACAACTTTTTTTTGTTTATATGTGTCTTTATATAATTTAACGAGCATATTCCATAGCTTATCCTACATGCAGAGCACTTGTGGTTATTCAAAATTCAAACTACTTTACTAAGTAATAGATTCACAAGACCCCAAGCCTGCTTTCCATAGCATATCATGCAACAACTGCCTGAGAAGAAAGAGATGGAGCAAAAGCTTCACATACCTGACACATGACCTGCACGCAGAACATTCTGCTTTGGTGTCTCAAGTCCAGCACGTGCCTGAAATATACAAGATTAAACCAGATATCATTAAGGATGACACATTTTATATGAGATAAATATAAAAGAATTTTGAACAAACCTCTTCAACCTTCACTTGGTATGCATGTGATGGTAAACCAGTGGAAACAGAAACTGGTGCACTAGGAGAGAATCCTCCTAGCTTATCAGTTTTTGTTGCATCAGATTCTAGAGCAGAGCCTGATGATTGATCATTTAGATATGCTTTGTTCATGTTTTCTTCCACCAACCAACCTCCCTGAGGCAGTGTTGACGATGAAGATATCTGTGTGGGTAATTTAGATAGGAGTGGAGATTGGACTGAGCTCTGATTCCTTGAGTCTAAACCCTGTTTTGTGCCAAGGGCTCTTCTCTTCATGTCATAATCACTATCACTAGTGTTGCTGTCTCTTCTTACGGAAGTTCCAAGCAAGGTAGGAGGCGAAAGCAGACCAGAAGCTCCAAGCACACTAGGCATAACCCTACTCTGGGAAGGCAATGGTGCTGTTGAAGATGCAGGCCCAACGATATTGGGAACAATTGCAACAGGTGGCTGAGAGGTGTCAGACCTCAACAGAGGGTTAATTGTTACTGGATGAGTGGAAGAGTCCAAAACATGCTTCTCCTCCTGAATAAACTATAGATATTATAATAATGAAAATTAGGAAAACGTGTTAATAAAAATAATAAAAAATCCAATATGACACACATCAATATAAGCAACTAAAAAGAATGAGCACAGCCAAAAGAAGACAAATTGACACATAACTGCCTCACATGTATAGTTTATCACTTGCTTTAAGAGCATATGTTCTGACCAAGGTCTGTGACATAAATTCATATTCATTCACCATATATTTACCTAAAACTTACCGATTGATTAAGTCTCTGCTCAACTTCAGCTCCATTCATTCCTTCATTAATAGGAGCACCATTATTCCCATTTGGAGCAAAACCAGCATCCTGCAAGTTAGTGATAAGTAAATGCTTTGGATACAACTAGGAATTCAAAGTTTCTCTCAATTAATTAATCAGCATATACTGCCAATTTAAGTACCTCTGACATCAAGTAGTTGCTCACATCAGGAGCAAGTGGCAGATTTACCACCTCATCTTCATAAAAAACTTCAGATGTTTTCCGTAATACATTCTCATCAAACTCTCTGGTAAAAAGTAGAACCAGAAATTAGAAATGCAAACATGAGAGGTGATTAGGATGGATAGCCATCTACAAAGATTTGACCCCACAAAATTAATGGCTTACTTGAAAAACAAACCCCTGACATTGCATGCAACATTTCTTGCTACACAGAGGACTGGAACCGCATTTGCTGTCTAATAAAGGGGGAAGAAATTTTGCCAAAAAAAAATCAGAACATAAAATCATATCTCAATAAGTTGAATTACAAAAAAGGCATTGCATGTACCTCAGCCTGAGGAGCATGATATGGAGCAAACGGAGGAACTACGTGAACTCGAGGCTGATCCTTATCCTCCCAGACCTTTGAACGGTCATCAATTACCATCGCCATTTGTGGATGGCACTTGCCATCTCGGAACACATTTAGCAAAGATTTCCTGGAACCTGCAAAATTAAAAACAAATGGACATTACAAATTTGTAAAGTAGATGGGAATGTGGCCACCAGCAAGAAAGGGAGACTAGCTACTACTATAGGTTCGTTTTCTGAACCATCAGTTTTCAAATATGCTAACAGAAAATTCAAGAATCAGCAACTTAGATTCCAGAAAATAGCAGAATTACTTTCTGGAGTTTCATCTTCAGCATGATAAGGAATCAATACCCAAGAACAAAAGTAGATATTTCAAATTGTTAGACTTGCCAGATTTGACACAAACTACTCGGTCCCTAAGTTGCTTTGGAGCTATCAGATGTGCCTCTGGATCAAGAAGCCTCCACATCTCTAATGCATAATCTCTTTCGGCCATAGTACAAACATATACTTCAAAGCGTTTTCGTCCTTTCGCGGTCAAATAGCTTCTCAATTCCTCCCACGCAGGACGTAACCTCACAAGCACACTGGTGTCACGAATCTGAACAAAGCAAACTATTCATAAATGAGATAACATACACTGCTTCATATTCCAAATAGATGCCATAAATATTCATCAAATGCTCTGCAGAAATGTGATACATTAACTACTTATCATAATGCCTATATTACGGGATGATAATCAGCTCAAGAAATTCCATATGACACTCTTAAGTCCTAAGTTACAACAAATCCAGTTTAAATAGACCATTAAAAAGTCATAATTCTAAAACATCCAATAAAATCTAGTTGAAATATGCTTATCTAATTTTTCAATGAACAATCGTAGTCGATATTCACATATAATGAACACGACTCCACTAACATACAAACAACTAAATGAACACAGTACATCGCGTCAAGAATTCTTTCTCTAACCTCAGGATTGATACGAGTAAGAACAATATTCCTCTCTTGCAACCTAATCACGGGCCGTACAACCTTCTCATTGTCATCAGACAAAGGAGGAACCTCTTCCGTTTGAACCTTAAACACTTTTCCATTATCAACGACATAATCACTCTCCGTGTACTGTTTCAACAGCAACCGATCATCCATGTACCTTCTTAATTCAGCTGACATCCCCGAATGACGAATCGAATCAGTCTCCCGCGCAATCCAACCCCTAAGAGCTTCGATTTTATCCTCGAACGACTTCATTGTGTTGGCAACAATCAGCGTTTCGTCAAGATCGAAAACAATTGCGAGGCACCTTAAATTAAGCATCCCTAGGCAGGAATTGTACAGTCCTGAAGGAATCGAAAAGCACCAAAAGCACGGAAACTTCTTTTGTTTACTCGGCATTGCCACTAAGTGAACCTCCTCATCTCCGACCAAAACCACCGCCGTCTGAAAAACACAGTCAAAAACAGTTGACTAAAAACTAAAACATTGAAAAGTAATTGAAGTTTTGAGTAGAAAACGAAAGACAGGAAAACCTTGAATTCGTAAAAGCAAGAGACGTGGAGGTGAATCAAATGCGGTTGTTCGACTGGAGAAGAGGATTCGAGCTTGCAACGAACGGGAAATGAGGAAATCGTATAGAGAATAGAAAGAGGAATGCATCGTTCGCTGGTAGGGGAGATGCGGTGGATTCGAATTTCGTTGTTTGGGAATTGGAAATTCGTGTCCGAAACAGGTACAGTGTCCAGTTCTCCCAAACAAACGTCCCTGTGATAGACCACCGATTTAAACCCTAAACGACTCATTTAAAAAAAAAATCCACTTCGAACCGATAATAAAGTGATCAAGAAGAAATTTGAATGACGGATGGTAAAACAGTAAATGTGCAGAGTTTTGGGGGTGAAAGAGTAACCCGGGAAGTTTCCCTCTATTATTTTTCTTCACCTCTCACTTTCCCTCCCTTCTTTCGTTGCTGGGCTTTCGCTCACTCCTTCGCTATTCTAAACTACGGGTTTTTCCCAGCAAGCGGGTGGCCTCTATATTTATAGGAGCAGCGCACTGATCTTCTCATTTAAATAGGCATTGGGTTTGTTGAAATTGCGGAAATACCTGGATGTACGGTCCGCTTCCCTTTGGGCCGCGAAAATGCGAATGTAATCAAATCATCATGATTAAGTTCATTTTAATGATGGGACCACTGTTCGTGGCACTATATATGGCTTGTGATTTTCGAAATCGCTTTTACACCGTTTGATCTCCGTGGTTTAGCCATGTTCAAATAAAAAATTAGAAATATTCCTAAAATTTTCCATATGATTAACAAATTTCAAGGATCAGATAAATCCTTCACAACATGTGTAAAAAATAAATAAATATAATTAAAATTGGAATATAATAACCAAAATAACCAATCTTATTGAAGTTTACAAAATTTGCTTTTTTTTTTTTTTCATATATATATATATATACACCTCAAATTCAAAATATTAAAATTTACAAAATAAAAATAAAATATTGGAAAATAAGTTCAAATCTCTTATATTACATTTATATCTCATCTCCAAGATGTAAAAGCATATATGTTCAGTTTGTTTCAAAGAAATTCAAAAGAATGAGAAATGTGTTAGCTTTACCATAATAATTGGTTTAAGGAGTATGGATTGATGCTTTAATATTTGATTTTTTTGGTATTAATATTTATTTTTTTAATGAATCTCATTTATTAAAAAATATTTGATTTAAATAATAAAGTTGAACTGAAATTTTATTTATGATTCATTTGAAAATTCGATTGAAATTTTTTTACAATATCAAAAGATGCATTTTATGATTGAAACCCTTCAATCATATTTTCGAATAAACCCTTGAGATTATAAATTTATATCTTAACATATGCTATTTATTCCGTACAGATTAAAAAAAAAAAAGACAAAAACTTAAAAAGCTCAATTGAGCAATTGACATGCCATTAAGTTTTTAATGGTCCCATACTTTCCTTCCCAATTTTTTAATATAATCTTATGAACCCAAATAAATATGATATATATATATATTTCAGATAAAAAAAGCTATATACAAATAGAAATAATGGAATAAATTATATGACTTACGGATACCAATTTATGAAGGTTAAATTGATTTCATACATTATGTTGTTTGGTATTAATTTGACTGTTAAAAGCTACTTTAATTTTCCATGGAAAAAAAGTAGATGACACCATTCAAAAGTACAAGCTACCACTAGTACCTGCCTGATGTTCAAACATAAAGGGGTAATTGAATGGGTGGAATCATTTCAAATTGAAAAATAAATTCGAAGGCTGTAGGTTTGAATTATTTTGATTTAATATTTGATTTTAGATTATCAAATTTGAATTAAACAAGTTTAGATTGTTAAATTTTTTTAATCAATTTGGATTGAATGACTAAGAACGAGTGAATTTTTCAAAATTCAAATAATTTTTTCATCTTTTAATAAAAATACTACCAATATATATAAAAAATAAATTTCATTTAATAATTACATAAAAAGGGTTGAAGCAAGCTTTCATGAGAAAACAACCGATACATTTATGTCTTACTGAATGTTATAAATTACTACGTTAGATTAGATCTGTCTATCCATGAGAATAGTACAGTTCTAATTATGGATGGAAATATTTACTTATGAATTATCTGAATTATATAAAAATGTTTAAATTCAGTTTAATTATTATCAAATTAAATATGAGTGTTTGATTAATCAAATAATTTGAATTAAGTATTTTAATATATGTTCAAATAATTTGTGAGGTTAATCAAAATTTTAAATTATAATATATTTTTATTATTTTAATTAAAAATAAAATTTTTTATCAATTTAAAACTGAATTCAAATTCACGTAATCAAACTTAAAATTAAATAAACTCAAATAATTTAATTTTTATCTTAAATTAAATTTAAATTTAAAAAATAAATTTTGATTAAATTTAATTGAAATTATAAATAATAAATTTTGAATTGAATTTAAATTTTTTATTATATCAAATTCATTCGACTCATTAATGCTAATTGTAACCAAAGCATAGCATACCTCACACTGCAACAGAGGCTTCTCCTCTCAGCACGCAATTGATGAACATCGGAGGCAGTGACCAATGGGGACACAAGTCAAGCAAAAGGTGGCGCTCAATCAAACTCGAAAAGCATTCGGAGCCTACAACTCGAGAATAGTAAAATACGTGGCAACACCTCATTCACCATCTGGCAACTCTTCGTCAGCTCCAATGCGCGGTATTAAATCATCTGAGATTCTGTTCTGTAGTTTTTGAGAGACACCATGATGAAGCAAACTCAAAGAGAGAGGTTCACCAAAACCGCAGGGATCGGTTAGGGTCAGGGAGAGAGGGAGTCTAACGATGTCGTCTCGTCCTTTTGACGATGATGGCTACATAGGCTACGACCCTCGCCTCGCTTCCCAGCGTTTCGAGTCGTACTCAAACTTCGATGCCGACTCAGTTGCTGATTCCCCTCCGATGTTCAATAATCAGTCATTCGATACGGGAGATGATGTGTTCGTATCTCAAACAATGCCCGAAACACCTTCTCCACCGCCGATCTACGGTATCGGCAGTGGATATTCTGCTTTCTCATCGGAGCAGAACGGGAAGGGATTCAACAGAGAGTTTGGAGGATTAGATAGGCTGATCTTCCCGCCGCCGGCAGAGATGGAGCCAGAGGAAGGCTCTGCTTTGAGAGAGTGGCGCAGGTAACCTTAGGACTACGAGCAAAATTTTCCATAATATTCAGACTTTAGAAGACTTTTTATTTTTATTTATTAAAAATTAAAATATTACTATTAGCTTTTTTTTATTTAAATAAATTTTGAGTTGATGAAGTGTCTGGAAGTTAATTTTTGAGGATCTAACGGTTGAGATTGAATCTATGAATTCACAGACAGAACGCGATTCGGCTAGAGGAGAAGGAGAAGAAAGAGAAGGAGATGTTGGAGCAAATGATAAAGGAAGCAGAGGAGTACAAAGTTGAATTCTACAGGAAGAGAATTACAGCTGTTGAGAATAACAAAGCCTCTAACAGGGAGAAAGAGAAGGTGATAGATCAATCACTAATTTTATTGGCCAAAAATATATCAATCGTAATTGCTCATAGTACAATGTTTTATGCTATTGGAATTGACTACAATATTTTTTGCCCATCACTTCCATTTTGTGAAAAATTGGTGTTGTAATTCAAGTAGAAACACACTTTATGGCCTGTTAAACAGTCTGATTGAATGGTTAGAGGCAAAGTATTAAGGATGTGTTTGGTATATAAGATTATGATAGGATAGGATAAGATGATATTATGAAAAGGATTAGATTAAATAATGTCATCCTATCTTATGTTTGACGTGTGCAAGGATTAGAATAGGATAATTTATTTATTAGTCAAAATTATCCTTATTCAAAGTTTATATAATTTAAATTATTAATGTAATTTTTAAGG
Organism: Durio zibethinus; assembly: GCF_047325235.1. Classification (NCBI taxonomy): domain Eukaryota; kingdom Viridiplantae; phylum Streptophyta; class Magnoliopsida; order Malvales; family Malvaceae; genus Durio; species Durio zibethinus. The sequence continues at coordinate 26,264,626 of NC_143173.1, forward strand.
GTATAATAAGATATGTATGTTTAATCCCATGGATTAAAAATAATCCTCTCCACTTTGGGAGGATTGAATCATCCTATACCAAGGGAATGATTAATTCTTCCTGTAATCCTATCTGTTTCTTTAGATACAAACCAAACATAATATAAGATGATTACCGTACTATTCTATCAATCATCCTCTACACCAAACATGATCTAATATTATAGTGTTGGTCAAGGTCGACTACCTTAAAGTTGATAGTGTGTATGTGTATGCCTGTATGGTTACATTAAAAGTTGTCCTGAATTTATGTTGAGACTTCTGTCTCATCATCCTACATGGTGGAGTTGGTGAAATTGCTTTACCATTGACTATGTTGGAGCTTATTGTGTAATTCATTCTTCTTTGTGGTTGACTTGTCATAATATATTAGGTTCAAGTATTTAAACATGCACAGGTTCTTGATACCAAATAAATGATATGCGTAATTGCTACGTTTAAATTGCTGGACATAATCATGTTGCTCATTGTGATGCAAATGTCAAGCCAATGACCTATTTAGATTTCGTATTTTGGATCATATATGACAGTTGGGTTTGGGAGCCCGGGAGAAGTTCCATGCTGAAGCTGAGAAAAATTACTGGGAGGCAATTGCAGAACTCATCCCCCATGAGGTGCCAGCTATAGAGAAGATGGGAAAGAAGGACAAAGAAAAGAAACCATCCATTGTTGTGATCCAGGGACCTAAACCTGGGAAGCCAACTGATCTCTCAAGGATGCGACAGATACTTGTGAAGCTAAAGCACAATCCCAAACGGCCACAATCAGCAGTGGCCAAGAAAGATGCTAAAACTGGTACACCTGCTGCCTCTGGTCCCTCTGGTGTCCCAGGTGCCGGTCCCAATGCTCCTTCCCCTAAGAGGGCAGCTGCAAGTACTCCAGAGACTATTGCTGCTGCTTGAGATGAAGCTGCTGAGTGCTGGATCCGAGTATCCATTTGGCAAGTAATTAGTGTGATTATACCATGCTTAGTTTTGTATAATTCTTTGCTTTCTGTTTGAAGGGGCATCTCAAATTAGGCATCTAGCAGTTTTGTGAAGAAATTTTAATTGTACCGTATCAATTTTGGTTGCCCATCTTCTGTGTGGTTTGTCTTTGTGAATCAAAAAAACCTTTTTGTTCTTTGCCCTATGTAGTCTAAGCCAAATTGCTTTGCCTTGAGTTTTTACTTGCGCTAGTTTGTTTGGTCAGGTCTGTAAATTCTCTCCCTCCAACAGTATCTTTAGAAATTTCTGGTAATTATTAATCCAGTAGGCTTGGATATGTTCCTTCCAGTGCCCAACGAGATAGCCTGCGATATGGCCCATCTTCGCCATGCCGGGCTGGGTAGTTACCAGCTTTGCCGTGTTACCGGATAAAACAAAAGGTCTTAGCCTTTCTCTGGTAAATGTAGACCAGTTTATGGCTTGATGCGATCTGTTGTTGGCCAATCTTCGCCATGCCCGGCTGGGCAGTTACCGGCTTTGCCGTGTTACCGGATAAAACAAAAGGTCTTAGCCTTTCTCTGGTAAATGTAGACCAGTTTATGGCTTGATGCGATCTGTTGTTGGCACGTATCTATAAGATAAAATTATGAAAATTTCCAGTTCACTAATGGAAAAAAGATGGATAGGTGCAGCAGATCAGAGCAAGTTCTAGTTCTTACAATTGTACAATGCATATGCAAATCCTCCCTCTCATCCTCAAGGGACTGGAAATTGGGATACCGAGTAGTGACTATTACTGCTTAATATAGGATAAGGGTCCCGATATCGAATTCTCTTTTGTGTCTCTTGACCGTCAGCTTCTTCAAGAAATAGGTTGTTTCTTAATCACGATGCTAACTAAGCTTTCCCGTAAATCAATATATAATTTTGAATGGAAGTCCCCTTGGTTAGCTAGCACGCTGGCTGGTGGGAGAGGAGTTTCCTCTACTGAGATCATTGTCTTCCATCTCACTCCCATCAGTATAGAAGGAATTAGTGTTGACACTTGGTTCAGAGCCAGCATTACTACTTGTGGCGAGAGGAGAATCAGAAACACTTGTAGTCCTGCTCTTTGTGGATCCTGATCTCACACTATATATGGAGGAAGCTGGAACGTTTGTCATAAGAGGACGCTGATTACCTGAAATACGCCGCCTAATATCCTGCACAAGAAAAGATCCAGAGATATTAATGATAATTAAATCCCGACCAAGGACAGTAGCTTGCAACAGTATAGTAGCATGCCATCGACAAGCATCTAGGTATGATTATTCAAGTTAACAGAATATAGTGATGTAAAGAAAGAGATGTATACCATGTGTCTCATAGCCATATCTAGAGACTTCTTCGAGAGTGTTCTCCCAAAGCCTGAGCTATCGAGGGAAGTAGATAACTTTGCTGTAGGGTTATTACGAGGATTGTCATCTGATTTTGGAGGTACCAATTTCCTCATATTTACCACTCTCTCAACCATTTTTGTCCCAATCACTACTGGACTATCATGATCACTACCATTGGTATCTGCTCTACGTACAGAACGAATGGAGCTCCCATTACCACTGACATTGCCACTTGAAGCCCTGCTTCTAGCAGGAGAGCAGGATTGACGTCTTGGTCTTCCATTAGAACTAGCCTCAACAGAAGATGATCTGACACTGAGTGCTACAGGCCTCCCCCGTGAGGTTGAAGCTGGTCTTTCGGGCAGTGACGTCCTTAAATTTGGTGGTGCATCAAGTGAAAAACCAGGGATCTCAGATGGTTCCCAAGGCCTAGACTTAAATGTTGGAGATGTGCCTCGTGATGGTGCTGAATTTTTTGATGTAGTGGGAGCCGATTTTGTTACAGAAAAGGTAGCGGGATTTGATTTCATAACTGAAGAAGTAATGGGAGCTGATTTTGGTACCGAAGAAGTGATGGGAGCTGATCTTGGTACTGAAGAAGATCGACCAGTAGGTGCAGATGCAACAGGCATACCAGAAGAGGAAGCTAGTCGACGTGTTGGTGTAGCTGATCTTGATGTCGACTTTGAAGCAGGCAAAGAGGGTCTAGCAGTTAGTGTGGAAGAACGTGAAGTGGATCTACTTGGAGTTGATGATCTTGCTGTAGAAGCAGCAGGTTTTATGGAAGGCAAGGTCGCTCGTGATGTAGGTGTAGAAGACCTCGAAGGCTTGGTTCCTGTGGGTAGAGTAGGCCGGCCAGTAGGTGTTGCAGGTCTACTAGCAGATTTTGGACCCCCTGAAGAGGATGGCCTTTTATTAAGAGTACTGGAAGAGTTTGGTCTCGCTGATGAAGTTTGTTGCTTGGGTGCTAGAGCGCTCTTTAGAGCAGGTTCCTCCGGAAGATTTGCCAGCTGAAAAGGCAAAACAAAATTGCAAGATATGACAATATGAAAGCAAAAAAAATCTCTAACAGCCACAGAGCAAATAAATCCAGTGAACTGTCAAACTTGACAACCGGATAAGGCTGAAACAACAAATGCCAATAAGATCAAATGCTTCCAATATGACATGATTGAAAACGAAATCCCGTTTACAACTTAATTTTGGCAATCTGCATTGGCCGATCACAGCAGCAGAAAAGGGTTGAAAGCATCCAGAACTCATATCGCATAAGAGTTCTTAGTTCTTACCCTCGTTTTCAGAGCAGTAGGACGAGAATTAGACACCCCAATCTCGCTCATTAGAGCCTTCTGTGATTCCTTCTCCATAGAGGGAAATAATGGTGTACCAGGTGGAGTAAGAAGCCTGAAGGCAGAAGTTATCTCCCATTAATACAGAGCAAAGAAACAATTCAATGTTGAATCACATCATCGTAATTGATATGAATTCAATGTCTAACAGTAAGGACATATCAATTACCACTTATGTATGCATGAGTCTTTGTTTGCTGCCAAAGCATTAAATAATTAATTAATTACTCAGTTTTGAAAAAAGTAAGCTTTTCTTTTTGTTATTTTGGAAAAATATGATCTTTAACAAATCATATGCTAATGGCAACAGCAGCCAAAACAAAGGTTTTCTAAATCAAAGTATAGAAAGAAATATTCCATTTAGAGCTATTAGTGACAACATCCAACAAATGGCACAATGTTATATTAAGAGGAAGGTAGCACAGGGAATGGATCATGGATGCCCTTAGAATTATTAAAATTGCTGAAGCTACAAACTTAATAGAAGTATCAAGCCATATCCTTCCCCTAAAAAACCTCAAGCCATTGAGTTTTGGGACAAATACTCATATCCAATCTTTGCATTCTCACAACTTTTCATCTGATATATGATTGATCTGAACACTCTAAAATGAAAGCAAATAATAAATTTTAATTCTCCATTAAAAAAATAACCTTTTATGTTAAAATTCAAGTTTTGCAAAAAGCAAATGAAGGCTTTCTTTTAAAGATTTAGAATGATGTCAAGTTCTTCTCTTCATGACTTAATTGGCACCCACAAATCTCCATCTTAAAAGGGGGCTTTAAGATCAAATCAAATCATTGCCCCTCATACTACTAAAAAGTTGCTCATAAAGTTTTCATTTTTCTCATTTGAAAAGGCAAAAAAGAAAAAAAGGATTTTTTTCTTTTTTTTTTACATAGGATGTGTATAATCCATGAGAAAGAGGAAGAGGTCTTGATTCGAAACTAATACCTATGTTTCCTTCTAAGAGCTACTTAAAAATCCTAAGCATGTAGATTCGATAATCCAAAATTTAGAGCTACTTAGCTATTATAGTAACCAATAAACAGCCTGATACTATAAACAGAGATCGATCCTAAATGCTCAGCTTCTTAGTTTTTCACTGGATCGCTGAATCCTGTAAAAGACAAACAAAAACAGAGAGATAAGGAGAGATATCTTTAGCATTTACCAATCATAATCAGACTTGTCATTCTCCGAATTTAAAAAATTATCAGCTGCAGCCTTTCGTCCAGGCACAGCCGAGACAATCTTCGACATCGGAGAACCGACAACGCCGCCGTTGCCGTTCACGTTGGATCCTACACAAATCAAAACATCACTTTAGTCAACAGTTAACAGACAAACAATCAGTTGAAAAACTTAATCTTTGACAACGAAGAAACTCAAGCGAAGTCGTGATCGTTTTACGTAAAGGAGCATTGAGTTCTTCAGAGTTATGAAGCGAGAGAAGGTTGCTGCTCTTCTCTTTCTCCTTCTCTCGTCTCCGCATTTCCAGGAACAAAGCTAGCTCTTCATCTCTCTCTTTCATCACCATTTTTGGATCTCTAAAAACTGATCAAACGCACCAAAAATGTCACGAAATGCTCTCTCTTAGATCCAAAACTAAGCTTCAAAGCTACAAAAATGGAATCAGAAAAAAAAAGAAAAAAAAAAAGAGGATGGTTCAACGAAGCGGGGAACTTATTAGTTATATTACAACGCCATTTCCGTGTGAAAGAGGGAAATGTTTAATTTTTAAAGAGGAAGAGTTTTTCTTTTTTATTTTTTAAATTATTATTATTGTTATTATTATTATTATTATTTTGGAGTGATCTGAGGGGGAACAGGTGTCTGAGTGTTAGTTCAGAGGAAATTTGAAAACTTGAGGGAACAAAGGCTGCTGCTGCTGCAGATGTTTATATAAATAACTCATAATCATTTAGATAATAACTAAAATGCCATTTATGACGGAATTTAGTCAATTTACCTTTTTTCATCTTTTTTTTTTTAAGTTTCCTTTCTATTTTTGTTTATGAGAAAAAAAAAAAAGAAGAGAACGACAATGGCAGCAAATTTTTGGGTGTAAAATATTTTAGTGGAGTTATAAAAAATGTATGAATCATAACACAAAACCATTGAAAATGGGCTTTAAAGGAGTTTATTTTTCTTAATAAAAAGGCCGAATTAAGTACCAAATTTCTTAGTTTAATTTTAAATCATTAATACGAATATTTAAAATGCTGAATTTGATTGGAGCAGTAGTATCAACTAATGACTCAAGGGTGGCAATTACGTAGTTATGTTGTAAAAACATGTCTATTTATAAATAAATAATTATGAAGAAAATATTCGAGGTAGCAAGCAAGCACATGGTAGCCGATAGACAAAACTATAAAAAAATAAAATAAGAAACTAAAAGAGCTGATAGACATAGAAAACATATCACTTATAATTTTTTATTATAATATTATAATTATTTAATCATAATAAAAATTTATATAATAATTTATCACTTGTATAAATAAAAATTTTTATAAAATTTTAATAAATTTCATATAATTTTAAAACATAAATGATTCATTATTTGAATTCAAGAACTCCGGCAATTCCCTTGAAAAGATGCTGAGAGTTTCTCGAGATAAATGATAGCCAATCTGACGGCTCAGATTCTAATCTTTAATATCGTTGAAAAAGAATTCAAGTTAAAAAATGCAAAGATATCATCCTAATCGCATAAAAAACAAACACATTTTTTCTAGTTATTTATTTTGTTTCAGTAAACAACAAATGCTTCCATGATTTGAATCTTTAACTTAATGCTGCCGATGCTACCAATACCATTGCAATTAGGGACCTATATGAATTGGCATCTTCATCTAGCTACCAATTTCGCCAAGCCCAGGCCACCAGGGGAGCAGTCGTTTAAAAAAAAAAGAGCAGAAAGCCTTATTTTGAGCCGCAATTAAAGAGCCAAATCGATGACAGATGTTGAAACCACCCATGGGCTTTGTCTTAATCAGTCATTATATATAATGATCTGTATATTGACATAAAATATTAAAATTTATGTATTTATTTTATGTTTTATATAAAATTTATATGTTATAATTTATATTAATATAAAAATATAAAATATTATTTTATTAAATTTATATATAATAATTATTATAATTTTAAATTATATTATTTTTATATTTTATTTTATATCATATTTATATTATATTATAATATTATATTTGAAGTTATTAGATTTAATTAAATACAACATGCAAACTCCCCCGATGATCACAAGACAAATAGTTAACGTGGTGAGTCAGGGGTCACATTCAACTTCAATCCTAGCTTATATATCTGTCTAAGTAGGGGTGAAAGTGTTGTCAATGTTGACATAATCAGGGAGGACGATTAATATCTATTGAGATCCTTTTCAATCCTAAAATCAAACCAAGATTAGAAAAAGTTTCGAAAAGTCCAGATGATGAGATACACCTAATCAAATAATATTATCACCAAAAATCTTTTTGATTAAATATTAAAGGTATTTATATGATCAATTTAATTATTTAAAATTAAATTAATCAAATAATATTTATTAATTTAACTTAATTTATTAATTTTAAAATTTAATCGATCAAATTTAATTTAATTTAATTTATTTGCTTAAAATTTTTAATTAATTAATTAATATATTTAAATTATATTATATTTTAAACAAATTAAATAAAATATTCAAATATTATGTTAAAATCCTAATAATTTATGAAATAAAATAATTCATTTCATTTGTTTTTTATTTTATATTTCAATAAAATTTTTGATTAATTCGATTTTTTAATAGAATTAATTGAAAACTAAATTTTTTTAAAAATTATTTTCATTAATTCATTAACCCAACAAAATGGATCCTTTAGATTGCCTGCCCCGAGCCTGGTAATGGGCCAACAGAACCATAATTCACGCCACAAAAGTTTTTATCAACATTCTGTCATTTACCATCGATCAATGAGGTCCTTGTCCTTTTTTTTTTTTTTTTCCTACTAGGCAATGTTACACCATTGTGAAACCAAAGATATGATAAACAAACCCTTTGAAATGTCGTCTGATTCAGCTGGAGAAGGATTGGGAACAACAATATGCTATCTTTGCAGCGGTGTAAGATCATTCTAATAATACTATTTGCAAAGAATGTTCTGAAACAGAAAATTTTTCCAATTTAAGAGGCCAAATAAGGAGGCCAACAGGCAAAAGTGATGCAGAGAATGTACAATTAAAACATTTGATAAAAATGGCAAACTGAATAGCAATCAAGCATCATCAGCATCACTACTACCACCAACCATAGCTTCCTGAACCGCCAAGTAAATGCTTCCATCAGGACCCAGCACCTTAAACCTGCTCCAAAGGTAAATAGACATTTGAGAACATCGAAATATTACATACAACCAAAAGAAACAGTGATATGGCACCTCTCAAGAATGAATTTTCCCTCTTTGTACTTCTGAGTCTTCTCAAATGCAGCCTCCTAGAATCACTCACACCATTAGGAGATGGGGAAAAAGTTCTATGAAATTAACTCATGCAGCCAAACCTTGAAAAGAAATCAAACCACCAAAAACTAAAAATTTCAGGACTACTTACATATTTCCATCCCACAATCGAGCCACACCCAACACAGAATATATCAACAACAGCGTGCATTCCAGTCAACATCATGCGATCTTCTTTCTCTCCTACTGTGATATTCACACTGTTACACATTATGAAAGAGAATATGTTATTTGAACCATTCATATATGCAAAATGCATATGATATAAGTAAGCCCCTCGACTCTCAATTCCATCATAGGTATTTTGCTTTCACATATTCCATGGTTATTCTTGCAACTATTAGTATGCCTCATTTGTATTCTAGAGTTTACATAAAAAATATGCAGAGTGAAGGGAAACCATAGAAAAGGGATTAATGATTTATTGATTCTGGCTGTCTGTTTGCCGTTGGCTTGTTCTAGAATAGCAGGTAGTTGACTGGTTCAGATTGTTGACTTCTTAGTTGTTTCTTTAGTAGAAACAGGATGATTTCATTCACCTTTTTATGCAGATAAATAAAAAGGAAAGAAAAGGGCATACCATACATCCGTACCACAATCAACACCTTAAAAATGCATAGCTTTCATTGATTGCACCAAAGACAGCACATATGTATTAATATTAGTAGAAAAACACGTATGAACATGGTTTTTAAATAGAAAATAATATTTAAGGACAAGACTCTATGGAGACAAAAATTTGCTTCATAGAGCGCACAACAATGAAACACTTACACCTTGTCAAAGAGATAAGCCTTTCCATGCCTGCAGTGGAAAGACTGAAACAAAGGTAAAGGATGGGGTTAGTATGTATCTGTGTTGCTGAACAATATATGATATAATGCAGAGGACAATGAAAAACATGGCTATGATGAAGAGAAAGATAAGACAGAAAATCCACTCAGATATGAGTAAGGAAGGGTCTATTGCCAATCAGCCCCTACTCTCATCCTCATTCTTTTTTCATCCATCAAGCAAGACAATGGCTTTGCTGTTAGCTGTTAGTTGTTAGTATATGCAAGAAGCCTCATATGAAGATAGTCAAGTGTATTCTATGGACATTGGAACCAGTTGAACTGTATCTACAATAATATCAATGTTAATAGTCAGGAAAAAGAGGGTGAGGTGGTTTTTAAACATATAATACTAATCTAAAATGAAATATGATAGACTGATGTACAACCTACTTATTTTACTCTTCCTTTTGTCTCAAACCTTTTATGTTTCAATTTCACAATATCAAAAAAACATCTTAGGCTTAGCCATGAAATGGAATAACCTCCAATCCAACCAGCCATTGTCCATCAAAGAACTGATACATAATCAAACGAGAAAGGAAGTTATACAGTATTAACCTATTTTCTAGCACCAACCAAAAGCCTCCATATAATTGAAAGAGGCAGCTAAAGTTAGTCACTCTCATGGAGGGAGAATCAACCATCCTTAGACTTTCTCCCATCACAATGACTTCTTCATCCATGAAAGTCGTAAGCAAATATTAATTCCATAGTAACACCCATCATTGCAAAACAAAATGGAGATCACATTGAATGTTATGTGCAGCATTTCTGTGTATTTCTATAATCAAAGAGAAACAGCATGAGGCATGGCATCCCTAAGAAAAAACTTCAACACCCAAAACTAAAGAGGAATCAATCTGTTTCAGTTAACCCTTAATATTATTTAGAATATTGTTCAATCATTTTCATTAGTTTTAGTCCATTTGTCAGAGATTTACTACTAATTCCCATAACCCAACAAAACTTGACAAGGAACCCAGGATCAAGCAACCCCTTAAACAAACTAATGTATTCACAAAGCAAAACAACAATGTAAAAAGAAAGGAAAAAAAAACCTTAGAAATAATGTCATCAAGGAGAGCCAGATGGGTTAAGCAGTGCTTGCAGCTATAAACGCTTCCTTCAAGAGTAATCACGAATAGCCTTCCCATTCTCTCTTTTTTTTTTTTCAAACTATCAATCTATTAAACCTTCAAAAAAAAAAAGAAAAAAAAATTCAAATAACAAACAAAACAACAAAAAATATAATAAAAATAGACGACAATGGATCGAAAAGAAACCAAAGATGAAGGAAAAGTAATGGCGGACGAGTCTAGTATATCTCTTTAGCAGCACTTAAAGGAGAAATCTAAATCGTGATGAAATTCGAGCCAAAATTGCATCGGTTAACCCTTTGATATTTTATACATTCCCGCAAAATTATGGATTATTGGGTTCAGCGTAATTTATAATCTTCTATGAATTACTCTTTTGTGGAATCTTAAAATTAAAAAGGTACATTCTTTTTTTTTATTTAATAATTTTAATTTTGAATTTAAAACGATATTTTAAAAAAAAAATTGTTGAGAGTAACATATTGTTCGGTCTTTAAATTAAAATAAGATGTATCATATTTGATAACTTTAAATAAATAATTACAGATAGTATATTTTAAATGACTCCAATAAATAATTATTGATTAAATTCGAATTCAAAACTTTTTCATAAAAAAGAATGATCATAATTGATTAAACTAACCATTTATTAATAATTTAAAATTATATTTGTCGCTTTATGACGGTAATTTACTGTAGCCGTTAGATTATAATGCTAGTAAAAGAAAAAAAAAAACCAGAAAAGTATTTATTTATGAATTACTCGTGTAATTTTTTAGGTGACAAAAATTAAAGAAAAACAAGGGCAATCGATTTCTAATTATCCATTGACTCAAAATTTCCTTTGGTTTTAATGTAATATCCGTTAGTCCGAGTTATTAAAAAATTTAATTTTTTTTAAACAAAATTTCAAATTAAAATCTTGTAAATAAAAAATAAATATTAAAAAAATTTATCTCCTTATAAATTCGACCCGACATAATTCTAAATTACTTAGAATCCAAAGTGGCTACTCTTAAACCAAAAAATCCAAGGTGCTTAAAATACCCAAAAAATCGTAAATGCTTTGTTTGAATATATTAACTTAAATTATATATAGTCTTATAAACTTATACAATTTTTTTTTTCTAAATTTTTAATCCATCCCAATCCTCTGCCACTATCTTTAATCTCTTAACTCCTATCTATTTTAACTTTAATCCCTTAAAATCCGTAAATTTCAAAATTTTATATGATATACTTATCATCTAAGTTAATGCTCCACTTTATAAACATGTATTTAAATTTATCCGATATACTTATCACTTAAGTTAATGCTCCGCTTTTTAAATATAAACTTAAATAATAGTTATAAGTATAATAATTATGGATCCTGCAACGCGCTTAAATAATCAATCAACTTCATAAATAAATAAATACAATGTTGGAATTGGAATCCAATATATATATATATATATATATATATATATATATATATATCAAAATACAAATTTTATTTTATGTAGTTGCAAGGAATTATGTCATTATAATTAATCTAACAAAACAAATCACTATACAAGATTCTCAAATGAAAATGCATTTTATTAAAATATAATAGAAAAATGCATTAATTATTAAATAAAATGCTCGGATGGATTTTTTTTTTTATTTTGATGGATGGGATTATGTCATTATTGATATACCAAAGCAAATCACTGTATAGGATTCTCAAATGAGAATGCATTTTATTTATATATGATCATCATCCGCAGCTCCATAAGACCCTTGTCCTCACCAAACCACGAATGAGTAATTTTGAGGCTAAAATCATAAATATGATAAGAGCATGGCATGGAAATGTCCCAAAGTTAGACTTAAACTCTAAGCAAGGCCCCTCATAAATATAAATTCTTCAAATCTAATTTGAATGTAATCTTATTCGAAATCTAACCAGCTTGACAGCAACAAAAAACAGAAACAATATGGTACAAAAAATTTTTAACACTTGAGAATTCTTAAATGATGTTAATTAGGAATAAACAAGCAAGGTAAAATACCAACAAGAGATCAGCAGAATGTGAAAATTTGCATGGAATTGCTTGTATTACTTGTCCATGAAAGAATTCTGCCTTGGCATTTGGCAACTGCTTAAAAAGAGGGTAAAAGGAAATTGTAAATTAATCCATTGCAAAATGGGATATGTGGTTCAGATGCAATTAGGAGGAAGAAACTCTGTTTTGAGCAACTTTTCTGTCAATGCTGCCCATTCTATGTGGAGGCCACAGAATGTGGGTGGCCCTCCCATTAACCAAACCCAAAGGAACCTGCAAAAGATACCTTATAGTAACAGGACTGTAAAGAGTTCAACATGTAATCTTGACTGCGTTTTATGTATTTAGTTACAAAGAGGAACACTCTTTGAAGAAACTTCACAAAAATTTAATCTTTGTTTACAAATACTAAGCTATGCAATCATAATGGAGAAACTTACAGGACCAAAAGACCTCGAGTCCTTGCTGGAAGATGAGCTGTCCCCCTCAACCCAACAATGTCCTTCTGGAATCTTCACCACATCGTAACGAGTCCCCACCCAGTCACCTGGTAAGCCAACAATTCTCTTTACATGTTTCTCCTTGTGATCATTTGGAGAGCTGCAAAAGGATGCATCCAAAGCAATGTCAGATTTCAGTAATAGAACTATTTATTTATTATGGTACTGAGTAATTAAAAAACGAGTCTCATTAAACTGATCGAGGAGACAGTGCATTGCAAATATGGAACATGAAATCCATGTTTCATCCAAAGACTTATGGAGCAACAAAAAAAGCCCAAATCTTAGTCGGTCTAACATTTCTTTAACAGAACAACAAAGGCATTTCCAAGGTCATGTCAGATAAACTCATGAAAATGTGATTGTTAATACTATCAATTTATCTACAGTCTCCTCAATCAATTTTAACGAGAAGAAGCCAATGAGAAACTGCTCTAAAGTTCAGTTCTGTAACGATCAAGAGCTTGGTATTGGTTTTCTTTGGTAAAGATAACTATCTATTCCCAACTCAACAGTGTTGAAATACAATATTGACATGCAGAAGCCAAGAATGAAAGGCCAATCGGAAATGTTTCTTCATTCAAGAGTTGCCTGCATTTGGCTTAACAAGTAATCGAGACAGTTTATGAGCAATATCAATGAGAACAATTACCAGAAAACTATCACGTCTCCATGTGAAAATTTGTAATTTCTAAGGCAAAACTTCTCCACCAGAACATAATCATCTGCAGTCAAAGAAATGATCAGCCACTGAAAATCAACAGTGATGCAAAACACTTATTTCACCTCTCTCTCTCTCTCTCTCTCAAAATATATATATATATATATATATATATATATATATATATATATCTGTCTCAAAATATTACCGCTCAGTCTTCATCTTCTTGGCCTAGTGGTTAAGAAGATTTAGGAAGACATATAGGGTGGGAATTCGAGCCCCACCATCCCATCTCCTATCCCCTATCCAATGGACCCAAAAAAAAAAAAAAGTATTACCACTCAAAGAACCAAGCGAGGTATTGGTTTTGGGATTAAATGTGGGAGACATTGAGGCACCCCGGACTGGAACTATACTGGCAAATCGATCTGAAACTGTAACCGTAACAAGCCCAACCGTGAAACACTTCTTTGCAATACTCCACAAAACACTAGGGGTTCCCATATCCACGTTTCCAAGAACAGACGCATGTCAGGCTAAAAATAGAACCATCTGCATTCACAACTGACATTCAGAACCAAAATCAGAAGTGGAACAAAGTCCCAATATTTGCTGTAAATTAGCTATAAAGTTAAATCTCAGTTTATGCAAAAAATTTCAATCAAGCTTCCAAGTCACAGAATTGATATAGGTATCCCAGAAACACCCTAAAATTTGAAATGACGATATAAGAAAACAATTAAACGGAATACAGACAATAGGGCCAACAACCATGAATTACATGTTACAGGAATGCCAATATTTGAAATAGGCAAAACATCGAACACCTTGTTTGCAGTGCGAACTGAACAAAGGAGACACTATAAACGCACTTGCCGAGGTAAGAGCAATAAGAAAACATCCAATGAAGAATTCAATTACCTGGAGAGCAAGCGAAGCAGTAGGGTAATAGTAAGGGCAGGTGCGAAGGAGCTTCCGGTTTTAGCTTTTTTTGGTCTTTTTTTATTTCAGCGGTCACCGTGTAGCTTGGCCGTCACTGCTAAAATAGAAAAAAGGTCTCGCCAGCAAAAGCATAGAGCCATAAAGAGTTGGGCTCAATTAAACTCCATTTTGGAAGTTAAAATCTAATTTGAGCTTGATTAATTTATTGTTATTATTATTATTTTTTATACAAACGAGAGGATGCTTGGAGACTAAGAGAAGGTACTGATACTAAAATTTAAATTTTTTAAATATTATTTTTAAAAATAAAAGTATGGACTAATTAAATTACATATTGAATTCAAATGTTTTTCGATCTTTATAGCATAGCATTAATTTACTCAAAATTAAAAAAGTTAGTATTACAAATTATTTTTAAATTATAATAAAATATTTAACATAATATATGAATTTTAAAAATCTCTAATGAAATATCTAAATTTAAATTTATTAATTAATATAATCTTCATTAATTAGCTTTAAATGATGATGCTTGTCAAATAAATAATATTTTAAATATCATATTAATTAATAAATTAATAATTTAAATATCACATTTAAAAAAATTTATTTTATTATAATTTACAAATCATCCATGTTATTAACCCAAATTAAAAAGAAATTCTCACAGTCTTTCATTTTTGTTTCAAACCTCATGGCAAAATTTTGTTTCTGTATTAGCAATTTTTTTCGGTCCATAATCAGGGAAAATGTGCTTTTGGGTGTGATTATATATATGGCTCTGTTCCAACTTCTTCGGTGCCCTTTGTTGCAGTTAACAAATAGGATGATATGCAACACCTTGCTAATGACAAGCCTTGTTCTGGTTAATCGGCTTAAATGTCTTGTATTTGTTTGGAATTTTGGATGGATAGGTTGGTGTCTTGATTAACATATAGAAGAATTTTCTTTCTCTTTATCAGAAAACCAGAAAATATGATATGAGCTAATAGCATTCTCTGCTGAAACTGTAATGTTATACACTTTTACAACATAGAAGGCACATACAAATAGTACATCGAGTAAGATCAACTCAAAGCAAAGGAATCTTTTAAGAGGTGAAGGTGTCAATAATGGTCGTGTGAAGGGGGTCACTCAAATGGGTAGCCCAGTTGTTGAGAGGACCTTTGCCTGTTACAGCAGCTTGGACTGCAAAGCCCAGGAAAGCAACCATGGCAAGTCGAGCATGCTTGATCTCAGCCAATTGAAGGGTGGCCTTCTTCTCGGGGTCAGAAGCCAAGCCAAGGGGGTCAAAGTACTTTCCTCCAGGGTACAGCCTCTTCTCAGGGTCAAGCTCTGCGTTCCTTTGGAACTCAATGTATCCAATCACCAAGACTTCGATCCAAATCAATGTTGTCATGGAGAATGGAAGGGGTTGGCCGAGGTAAGATGACCCCTCTACTAGCTCAACCTAAAATAACCAAAAAATTTCTGTCATTTATCTGAGTTCCCTCTGCGAGTAAAATTATCATATTGGCCATTTCACTATGATTTTTGTGCAACATTTTAAACATGTAAAGCATACAAGGGTACCAATTAAGTAAACCACTTACCTTGCCGGCATCTTGCCAGGTAACTCCGGTAAGCCATTCGACAGCAAGCGCACCCAGAGTAGCCAACATGGCCCACCGTCCATGAATCAGCTCACACTCACGGAACCTCTGTAGACCAAACACCTCGCTGTAGGGCTGAAACGGTGTTGCCTTTACGTCCGAAACCTCAGTCCTGGTCCCAATGATCTCACCCGCCATGTTCTTTGACAGATTCTGGTCCAAAGAATCCAAATCATATTGCAAGTACTCTGCAGGCTTCCCCAAGCCAAAAGGGTCGAACCCGTAATCACCAACCAAGCTTCCGTCTAGCCAGTCGGGTGCCACAGCTCCCGGGTACCATAGAGGGCGATCGGAGGTTGGTTTTGACTTTGAGACTTTCTTGGCAGCTTTCTTGCCGCCAAAGCCAAACCTGGCCACGACTCTCCCTGATCTTTTGTAGACATCAGGGAGGCGGGTGCTCATAAAAGAGGATGTAGCTGCAGCAGCGGCGGTGGCAGCCATTGTTCAGAGGAAGCTAACGTGAAGCAAAGAAAGGGCAATGGGGAAACTATGAGAGATTTTGGATACTGTGCTTTTTTGTCATTCGTGTTATAATAAAGGAAAGTTGTTATCAAGGTTTTGTGATTTTATCCATGAAGAAAGATGGTGAGCGTCGGATGAAGAAGCGTATCCATCTGACGAATGAAAAAGTATCGGCCTTATCTCTGCCTTATCTAGGGTCTTGAGATTTGACTGTTTTGCTGTTTAGCATTAAATTCTGGTTTTGTGATTTTCTCTGAAATTTCTGTGGTTGATGTTGCTCCGAGAAAATCTCATGTTTCCTAGAAGATACTAAAAATCTAAAATAATGATAGGAAACAAACAAAATCCTGACAATATTTTTTTCTCATTATCAGTTATCAATCCTGAAATTAAAATTAAAATTTCAAAAACCACATTGTATTAAGCATTTTGAAATTAAAATTTCAAATCACATTTGAAATATTTACTTTTAATGCAATGAAAAACCATGTTAGCTGGGATATGAAAATTTATACTTCTAATTATCTCATTCTTATCATTTAAATTATCCACATGTAAGTCTTTGCTGTTAGAAATTTTCATCTCTTTATAAAATCTAATGTAAAAACTTAAATTCAAAACTTAAAAAAGTTTCAATTGATTTTAAACTACTACTAAGTATTTTTTTTCTTCCATAATTGATTTTTAAGGGAAAAAGCTCCCAAACTGATAAAAGGATGCTTTCTGATGAAATCATTTATTTTTATTTAAAGATATTCTAATTTGATAATTTTAAATATAAAATAATAATATAATATAAAAATATGAAAATAATATAATTTAAAATTTTAATAAAATTTATAAATAATTTTAATAAAATAAAAAAAAATATTTTATATTTTTGTATTAACATAAATTATAATACATAATTTTTATATAAAATTTTATACAAATACATAAAATTTTAATATTTTACATTATATAAATATACAAATTACTAGATCTATTTTAAATTCAAATAATAAATAATAATCGTCTAGATTAGTAGTTTTGGATAGTATGAATCAAAGTTTTAAAATTATAAATTTAAAAACTATTTAAGTGTGTAATATTTTTTATGTAAATTTTAATTTTTAAATTAATTTCAAATTTAATTTCAAACCAATGAAAAAAAAAGGTCATTCATTAATCATTATTAATTAAATATTAGTTCAGTTTTATTAAAAAAAAAAAAGTTCAGATGATAATATGTTAGTTATATTCTTTAATATTGTAAGTTCGAAAGGATTTACATATAATATATTTTTTAAATGATTTAAGTAGAATTAAATAAATAAGGATTATGAGTTAAGATTATATTAGAAATTAAAAATATTTATTTCAAATCATCTTAAAATGGATACGTGTCAACTGGTCAAACGTGCAGCAGGTATCTCCCTTGTCGTCGCATCGTACTAGATAATTTGGCGGCAATCCTAATCAGCGTCGCTAAAACTCATCGATCACCCTGCCCTAATAAAAAATCATTAATTAATTAAACTTATAAAATTATCAACCACTCTAGAATTTATCAAACCGGATATATCCGGTAAAATAAACACATTGACTTCTGTGTGTTCGCCGTCAACCCGAAGCCCTAAAAATGCAAACGGGCTGAACCGGTCACATCTATCAAGTTTTTCACCATTCTCTGCCCTATTTCCATTCTTTTTCAGACTCTTCTCGATATTTATTATTCTCTTAAAAATTCTGCGATTCTCTGTTTTTTCTCTCAAAATCAACGCCTCTTCGCGGATTTTCATCTTAAGGTAGCGATGGTGTTTTCTAGATCTCATTCCTTCTTTATTTTTATTTATTTATTTTTCTTAATCGGATTTTATTGGCTCTGTTTGATTGCTGAGAGCGTAGATTTTTTTTTTAATTTTTAGTTTTTTTTTTTTAATTTTGTTTCTGGTTAAAACGAGAAGTAGAACGGTGAAGTAAGTAAGCAAAATTAGTTATTTTCACTGAATTAAAAATTTAGTAAATTGTTATTTTCATGAATTTTTTTTTTAAATCAGGAAATAATCATGTAATAGAGTTATTAAAGCACTTTTATTATGTTATCAAAATTGTTTGATAACTAAATTGTTATTTTCATGAAATTTTAAAGCTTAGTGATTAAATTGATGTCGAATTTGCTTGATTTATTTATTTTCTGCTTTATTTTATATTATTCTAATTTTTTCACTTGTTTTTTTTTTCTTAATCGAAGTCAATTTGTTCATTATGTGCATAATTTTAATTTTCTAAACATTTTTATGTAAGTGATTATTACATATATATATGTATATATATTTATTGTGTTTTACAGTAGAAATGACAGGAGCTAGAAGTAAGGGTGCAGCAAAGAACCCGGCCGAATCCTTGAAGCCTGCTGAGAATAAGTTAGTTGACTTCGTTATCTTTTTGTTTGTTTAAATATAAAATGTAATTTTGCAGATTTTTTTTGGGGTGAGAATTTGAAAATTGTTGTGATTGTCCTGTGGTGATGGCTATATCCATGAGTTTTAAAATTTATATATGGATGGTTGATACAGTGGGTGCATGGATTGTAGCCATGGGTTATGTGTATTTCTATTCTTTTCAGAAAGGTTGGGAAACGGAAGGCATCTGTGGATAGAAGCAGCATACGGAAAGCCAAGAAGGAGAGAAAGGCTAAGAAAGATCCTAACAGACCAAAGAGGCCTCCTAGTGCTTTCTTTGTGTTCCTGTATGTATCTTGCACTGTGGGTTATGAATAGAAATTACTTGAATGTTGTTATTTTGGTTAATTTAGTGTTATGTTTGTGTAACAGTGAGGAGTTTAGAGCTACTTTCAAGAGGGAACATCCCAATGTGAAGGCTGTATCAGCTGTGAGTAATTAGCAATCTTTGATAATTCTTTTGAATTGATGTTTTTTGAATGACTTTAGTGTTGTTTCTTTGAACGTCTTTGCTTGAAGGTTGGAAAAGCTGCTGGGGAGAAGTGGAAATCCATGTCTGTGGATGTAAGTTTTGAAATCTTTATATAGATGGTAACGTATGTTTGACAATTATAGGTCAGTTTGCATGCCAATAAATTTCTCTCTTTTTCTGCTTTTATATTGGTTCATCAGAATTTATGTGTTGGACCTTTATCATCTGCTTCGATGACTTTGGAATTCTTTGTGGCATATTGTTGTCTGAATATATGCATTTTCCTTTAAATATTTGCCATTTCGTATCTGTTGGTAGTGCTATTATTGTCTGAATGTATGCATATGCATATGCATATGCCTTTTCATTTTCATTTTCTTTCTAAATATTTTCCATGCCATTTCTGTTGCTGGTGCTAATTATCGTGTAAAGTAGATTAGTGATCAAAGTACATAAAACTTTCCCCTTCATGTTATGTTTATGAAGGAAAAAGCTGTTTATGAGGCCAAAGCTGCTAAACGGAAGGCTGACTATGAAAAACAAATGAATCTCTACAACAAGAAGCAGGTGAACAAGCAGTGCTTTGCTTGACTTACTACATAACTTTTTTTCTTGACATAATTGGTAGGAAAGTATTATAGTTTTTTCATTTCAAGGCTCAAGCAGTGCTTTGCTTGACTTACTACTTGACTATTTTTTATTGTCATAATTGGTAGGAAAGTAGTGCTAATGGTGAGGTGAATGATGAAGAGGATGAGGAAGTGAATGATGAAGAGGATGAGGCAAGTGCTGAGCTAATTTAATTTTTATTTTTGGTTGCATCACTTCAGCCATGTTTCCTGTGCTATAAGATAAATAATTTACAGTGTACATTATTAGGACTTAGCTGTTAATTGTGGGCTAACTTTTTCATCGAAAATTAATACGGCTTCATTATTATTATTAGTTTATGTTTGTATGTGCAATACTGGTTTGTCTTTCCCTTTCCTTTCTATATTTATGATGTTTTATTTCAGGACGAAGACGAGGAGGAAGAAGAAGATGAGGATTGAAAGAGAATAGTTGACTGGACATGAAATGATTTAACATCCCAGAAAGATTCTAGATTCTGTATGTTCATACTTTTATGTGGAATGTGATACCTTTAAGGAAATACCATAACATCGTGGTGCTTTATCATTTTCTTAACTGTTTATCTGAGTATATTTACTAACAAAAAAGTTATATATTCTACTTAAAAACCATACAAATCATGTTTCTATTTCATTAATTTGTAACGTTGCCTCGTGTTTATATTCCACTAAAATACTATATAAATCATGTTTCTAGTGTCATTTCTAGTTTCATTAATTTGTAACACGGCCTTGTGTTGCTGTTGAATGCTATTCTTCCTCTTTCTGTTGAATAGATGGAGACTTAAAATCTTCCAGTTGATATAAACAATTTTCTTTTTGGTACAAAAAGGGGGGCAAAACCCCTAATTCACAAGTCACTACGTCTGACAATCTAAATACGAGTAAATGAAACGATGGGAATTCGATATTAAAATATATATATATATAAATAACACGATTTAAAATTTTAATAATAATTATATATAAATTTAATACAATAAAAAATATATATTTTAATTTTTTATGTTGACATAAATTATAATATATAATTCTCATAAGCATATAAATTATAATTTTTGTGGTGATATAAATATATAAATTTTAATATTTTACACGTCATCAATATTGTGTCACAATAAACAAAACGGGGGGAATGCAACCCAAACATTATATAACCATTTCTATATCTTGTATGTCTACAAGTGATCTGCAACGACCATTGAGATATACAGGACAGACGGACATTTGTGTCAATAATCAAATGACAGCTTCTTACAAAAACGTACCCTAATAGCAAAGAATGTTTATCTACAGCTTTTAAATTTACTACAATGAAATTAAAAAAAAAAAGACTCAAATCTACAATGAACCATATGTTATTTACAGTGCTAAAATCCAATCAAATAATAAGTGATCAATGATGTTGTGGATCATAAGAAACAATCTTTGGATCTGGAACAATGAGGGGCAACTTCTCAATGTACATGAAGAGACGCTTCATATTCTCCCTCGACATCCAGGACAAATCAACAATGTCATTGCTGCTCATATATATCCAAAGGTCACCTGAATTTACTCTTTTGAGACTGTCCCTACAGAAGGGGCATGACTCAGACCTTGCACGCCTAAAAAGAGCATAAAGCACAGATATTATCCCTCAAGATGATATGCCTAACTTACAATCGCAAGTAAACTTTCAACACAAAAAGTTGAGATGCTAAGCTCTTAAAATTTGTGAGGTCTTCACCATAGGTTTGTGTATGTATGTTTCTTGATGTCTAGCTATCTCTATCATGCATAATTCAATTTCGGGTTGCTTCCTTTAATCTCATCACCCTCACCATACTGCTCTCTTGGTACTCAAAAAAGGAAAAGATGAAAAGTTGCTTTGATAAAGAAAGCATGCTATGACAACTTACCAAGTGCGGTAGCATTTCATACACATTGAATGGTGGCAATTGGGCAATACAATCTTGCCGTCCATCTCCATGCAAATTCCGCATTCTTCTTCTCTCTCTAAATCAATTTCAGAGAGCTTTCCTTTATTCATTTCATCCCTTTTCTTGTACTTTGCAGCAAAAATTTCCTTCTGTTTACTGTCATCCACATCCGCAATTCCTCTTTGAAGTTGCAATAGTGAGGGAAAGATCACCCCTATCATGACAATTCAAACCACTCAAACAGTATAAGATTTTGTCAGAAGTTAAAACACAAGCACATATCAAATTCATTAGGTAAACATTAATCAAACACATGCAAAACAGCAACAAATCTCCTCTTACACACCGTAGAATTCTCTTATGCTAGCTTTCCTTTCATGAATTGACATGGTTGTTTTCCCATCAGCATATACCTGCAGAAAAAATCAGAAATTAATGCCCTTGACATGCTATCACTGAAAACTTCAGAAGAACATCAGGAATTTATTACATAAAAACTTGCAAATCACCTTGTACATAAGAATTCTAAGCAACCCCAAGGCACCAGCAAGATGGCAATCAGTCCACTGAACAAGGAAAAGAAAAAAATGAGCAGCTGGGCTGTAAGACAATCTCATCTGAAGGCAGGCACCATCATATTCTCTTGGATAATCAGAAGCCCTGTTCATTAAAAAACAATTACACACATAAGAAAACAACAAAAAGAGGAACCAAAACGGAAAGAACTGCCCTACTAAGATATCTCTGTAGTGTTGCATGGAGCAAGAATGTATAGTAAACACTTACAATGTAGTCCCTACCATTTATTAATCATTGCAGATGTTAAATCCCTTACAGAATAGATCAAACTACATCATATAAACAATAAAGTAAAGAAGAAAGAAGGAAAATTAGATGGAGGAGGAACCCCAAATTTTGGGGTCATCAGCAGTCACCTAAACGGAAGTCAGAATTTTTAAGTTATATTCAATGTCACTCTGAACATCATTTATGTGATTTGGGCAAACTTGAATTAGTTTGCCATGTGCCATTGACAGGACATGAATATCACTTCAGTACACTCATGACTGTCATCTGAGCCATTCAGTGTTATTTGTAGTTTGAAGTATGTTAACCCAAATATCTTAAAGCTTGACAAAAGAAAAAAAAATGTTATCTACTAATTTTTCATTACCGCAGGAGCAATAAAAATGCTCTCACCAGTAAAAGAAAAACATCAAAGCAAGGTAAAGTAGACTACAACAATTACGAATAAGATTTTTGCCAATTGAGTAATGAATATTCAATGTAGAACCATAGCCATGATAAGAATCATCAATTTATCATACCAACAATCTAAAGTCCCCAAAAGTAATAAAATATTTGTTTACCAAATGGCAAGAATTCTAATACATTACAACATAATAGAAAAAGTAACATCAGACATTGGATACTTAGAAGAAAATTCAGAAAGCTCTCCACAATTAAAAACACATACAAGTTTTAGTGTTATACCATAAAAGAAATATATATATTTGAAACAAATTAACAAAAAAAAAAGGAAAAACGTGGTCAATCAATATTCTCCATGCTCATGCATAGAAAATCACAACAGTACAAGGAAAAGAGAAAAAGAAAAAGGAAATTAGACATGAAGCCTGAAGAAGAGAGAAGAAATTACAGGGAATTGGCGAATTGAATATCAGCTTCAACGGCCTTAAGAGAATCCTTAAACAATTTCCTCATTTCCCTTTCTCTCTTTTTTTTTTTAAAACACTCTGTAACTGATTCACAGCTCAAAATCCAAAACCCCAACTACCCATTTTACTCAAACAACTCTTCTACGCATCATCATCATCATCATCTACAATTAACCAAAAAACTCAAACCAACCAAAAGAAAAACCTTTTTTTCCTTAATTTTTCAAAAATAAAAAAGCAGACCCAGTTCAAAGCTTAGATTCCTTTTTCTCTCTGTATAAGAAAATCATTTTCCAATTCTGAAGAAGCTGAAGAGTGTGGGAAATAGAAAAAATAATAAACCTTTCGTGTTTTCGCTTGGAGCACACGTAACAGTATTTCCCTCTATCTCTCAGCAGTCGGCTATAGGATTGAAAAGATTATTTTATCTTTAGAAATTTACAGAACTACCCTTCGTTTTCTCTTGATATTTTCCTTCCTTTTTTCCCGGTGACCCGGTTCTCGTCACAGACCAATCTACGCTGGTTAGTTGGTTGGGTGTACGAAGGAATGCGTGCGTGAATGGGTGATGTGTTAGTTCTTAGTTGAAATAGTACTGTTTGATGAATAGAAGAGGAGATAACGAAACCAAGGGCAGGAGGCGGTGTCGGCGGGAGGCCGAAGATGACACGTGGCGAGCATATACTATCTATAATTATTGTAATAAAATTAGTTAATTATTATTTAATATTATATAAATTTATTAAAAAATTGAAAATTATAATTATAATTAATTATAATATATAATAAAAAATATGAATAATATGAATCGTTATTTAAAAAAAAAAAAAAGAAAAACAGCAAATATATAGAAAAAGAATGTCCATGTTTTTGCCTCCCACTTTTTCTTCCTTGATACTGAAGACAGGAGAATAAAGTTTAGCTCAAAATGCAAGCTAAAGCTATTGTGGCGACAAATATATATTTAATTAGGTGCTAACACTAATCCCAAACGTCAATACCTTCAAAGAGTCCATTTTCATTTTAAGATTAATCATTCATTTTGTTGTTTTAACAGCTTAAATTTAGCCCAATCGTTACAAAACAATGGGAGTTTTGGGTTTAAACGTCATATTTTTGTCTGAAAGGGACATGTCAACCTATAGTTAAGGATGACACCAAACAGAGATAGCGTTTCAAGTAAAGTCACCAGCAACATATCAAAATCACTATGTGGATAATGACCAAGTAAAATCAAAGACTTTACTTTTAATTTAACGTCAAAGGGATTGAACTCTTTTTGTGGAAGTGAGGTTGCTCTTTACCCGAGTTGAGCTCAAATGAAACCTTACTGTGCAGAGGCATGGTAGAGCTGCAAGATCCCGCTTTACAATAACTCATTAAGCCTTATATTTTATATTTTGAGATCGATTGTATAAAAAATCAAATAAAATATTATATTATATTATAGTTTGAATTTTTTTGTGTTATTCATTTTTATCAATAATAACTTTTTAATTAATTTTTTAATTATCATATTATTTTTTGTTATTTAAATTAATATTTTTCGTGATTTATTTTTAAAAATTTTGATTTCTCATAAATCTAGAAAATCAATTCTCCTAACCGATGCATAGCTAAATCTATGTTTTATATATCCAAATAATCTCAAACTATACTTTCTCATTTTCTCCTCAAGTTGGATTAATCTTAATTATTTTCAAATTTTTTAATTTTTAATTTTATCTTTTTTACTCTTATCATACATTCATCCAAACATCTTCGTTCATTTTTTTCTCGTAACGGTCCAAACACTCAGTTATAGCACTGCAAGATCCTGCTTTCCTCATCAAAATTCAACACGCAACTACAAGAGCATTGGCACAACAATGCAATATCCAAGAGGGGCTGCAAGCATCTACAAATTTGGATTAAGTCAAATTAAAACCAACTTAAGGCATGTCACATCCAGAAGCATGTAGATGATGGCCCATAGACACTAACATGATGTTGAAAAAGAGTATTTTAAAAGATACTATAGAACATAGCAGCAACAAGCAAGTATAGGAACTTTCATTTCTGACCTGATGAAATCCTACCAGCTACAGAAATTTACATGGTTGGGAATCTAACACACCTTAAATTATAGCATTAGAGAATGCAAAATCACGGTAAAGAGATATACAAATATAATGACAGTAACAAATAGTAGTGATGTTTTTTAACACAATATGACTTCCTAGTGTTGAACCATGTTTACAGATGCCAACGCCTGTTTGAGGGAAACCAACGCCTGAGTTACCTCATTTGCCACTACTATACTCGGCGTAAACAAAGCAAAAAAACCAGTGACAGAACGCTGTGTTGTATACTGTAGCCTGTCTTCATCAAGTTTCAATGGTATATATACCAATGTAAACCATATATTTATATGTAGTATCCATCTCAGCTTTGAATTTTGAAGGCATGGCAACATCTATGCGGCGGAGTGACTGCGAATTGTTAGCTTTTGGGCAGGCCCATTCCATAATAAACGAATGACAAATGCATGAAATCTCTGTTGAAGTTCCAAAAATATGTGTATAAACAAAGTGACCCCAAGACGGCAAAGCCTGCATTCATTAACAGTTTATAGCCAGTTAATCTTTAGTGCGATTTATAATATATAATTAGAGACTCGATCTGCTCTCAAGCTGTTTAAACACTGCACTTACTTATAATCAAGTTCCGAAGATTGTGTCAATGGTTATTTTAGTTCCCGAGTTTGTGATGTTTACTTGGTCTGAGGTGAAAATGGGGAAAATCGTTAGAAGAAATAGTGAGTGATGAATATTTCTGAATCAGTGACTATGAGAATCCTTACTTGGAGGTGTTGTGGATACAAAAAAGCAAGTTCCAATAACAATGTAGAGCAGTAGAAGAATCAGTCCTTTCATGTAGTGAGAAGTACCATCCTACAAGATTTTGGCTCAACATGGTTAATATATAATTAACCCAAGAAATAAAATTGTTATTTGCGTGATTGGGAAATGAAGATAGTGATAATTACTTGTAAAGTGAAGGCAATGGCAACAATTGATAGAGCGAGAGAGCCAGTTTCGAGGAGACTGAAATTAAGATCCATCTTAATACCCATAATCCAAGCCACAATCACGGAGAGTGGGACCTGAGTCACATTGAAATGTTAGTCTTTAAAATCAGAAGTTCCAAAATTTTAAAAGACTACTGCATGCTCTTCTCTGGATAAAAGCCACTGAAAGCTTGAATTGTTATACAAGTTCGTACCACAAACATGGAAACTTGAGTTGCGGATCCTAATGCAACGCCCAAAGAAATATCCTGCATTTAGTTTTATTACAAAATTTCATTAGTGATTCTGTCAACATATTTGCTACATTGATAAAACAGCTGCTGCTTGTCAAACTAAAGGCTATATATTACTCACCAGCTTGTTTTTAAAAGCAAAAATGATTGCTCCTGCATGTTCTGGTGCATTTCCGACAATAGGTAGCAGAATAATGCTGATGAAGCTAACAGAAATTCCCCAAGAACCCGAGACATCCTGAAATTTATAGTTTGTGATAGTTCAGTTGATTTTACATTAAAGAAAATAACCATAAGTGATAGATAATCAACCAAAGAGAATTTGGAAAAGAATAGGGCTCGACCCTTCTCTTGTCCGTTACGTACTGCTTATGGTACCTTAGCATAATTCATGGTTGGTAACTTGAATTGAAGTTGGTATACTAGCTATATATGTGGCTAAGTATAAAGAAATTAATACCTTACTCTCAAGGGTCTGGATAGGATTCAGCATCACTTACGGATGATCAGTAAGAGTAGGTAGAAAAAACTAATGCTGAAGATTTATAGTAAACCCCACAATGAAAATGAGGTAAATTAATTACCTCAATTGTTTCTACAACATATTCAGACAGCAAAGAGATGGCAGCAGTCATTCCAACTAGCCAGATAAGTCCACTCCAAAATCCAATTACTGGTGCTTCTTCTGATAGTCCATCTTCGTCATCTTCTGATTCCTGATCAATTGCACCATGGAGGACTTATCAGCTATAGTTCAGAATGATCACTTTCATTCCTTTCCAGTTCACCAAAAATTGTAGAAGCTGGCTTTTAGTTAGAAGCTAAGATTAACATTGATGAACTACCTCCTGAGCTTCAAACAATTGCCGATGTGTGAGTAATTGGAAGATCAGGTATGAAAGGTACGCAATCAACATGACAATGCTGCTTGCTCTCGACAACTGCAGTGTTGGGTCGGCGGTGACAGCAGTGAATTCCCCAGTCATTCGAAACAACAATGGCAGCGAATGGCACAATAACCCAAGCAGCAGAAGGAGGGAGTTCACATCGGCTTGTCTCTATCAAATCAAGTACAGTTTTTTAACCTTAAACCCTAAAAAAATGACTATAAATAAATCTCACTTTGTAATAAAATAACGTTTCAGTGGTGTAAGCTTGATTTATGTGTGATAATATATATTGCATGTAACATTTGACAAGAAACTTACTCTATCATATTTTTGTTCCTTTCTCAGGTTGGCAATACCGCCGCAGAAGAGAGAGGTTCCAAGAACCAAAAGCAGGTTTGATAGGATAGAACCCAGCAGGGAATACTTGACCAACTCTATTTTATATTGGCTTAGTGCAAAAATTGCTATGATCAGCTCTGTAGCATTGCCACAGGTTGCATTCAACAGCCCTCCCACTGCAAGAAGATTAAAATATAATCCACAGAATAATTAATTCCATGATTGAAAAGCCCTTTCATAAACTTCATACAAGTAGTAAAATTCTGATGTTATTTTAAAGGTACCACTCATCTAATATATATAGCCAAAGTTCAACACAATAAAGTCAAGAGATTATAATAATAGCGTGATGTTACACAAAATATAATAGAGTCTTTTTCTTCGTGAATCATCTCAAGATTAATCACCATTAAAGCTCTTCCAGCAGTGCGATATGAGAGTTTTCCACTACCCCAAATGTCATTTAAGGGTTTAATTATAAAACACAATTATGATACGCTAAAGAATCTTTTCTGCTTATCTGGTAAAGATACCTTAAGTAAAAGACAGAAATATGAGGGAGAAAATTTGTACTTCTTATGAAGTTGAAAGAGTTATTATCTGACAAGGTATCGAAGAAACCACTCACGCATGCGTGGAAGATGAGGAACAGGATTGACTAGTGTTTCCTACGTTTCTGGTTTCTTTCAAAACACTTGGGATTCCCTGGTAGTTTTTGAGGTAGAAATATAGTAGCAAGGTTCGGAATCCTAGAGAAAAATAAAGCTGATACGACCGATGTGACCTTGTAATAAGTATAGTATACGAGTTTTATCAATTACCTGCTGGACTTGTGTAACAAGCAATTTGCCTGCAAGTAACACAGAAAGGAAAGAACATGAAAAAAGAGGAATTATTTGTCAAATTCAATTCTAGATATTGACGATCAAGCACAAATATAAATCTGCCTTACTCGGTGAGAAAGCTGACTCGTTCAGCTAATGGTATAAGTCCAAGTAAACTTAATGCGAAAACCCAGGGCCGTTATTTTACAGGAAAATCATAAATGTTAGTACTAACTACAATTCAGAAACAGCAAAGTGGACATTAAATTAGATGTTGAAGACATCAATCATTAATTGATTGATATAATATTTGCATTTGGCAGGCGTTGAATTTTTCAAAGATAAAACGTTTGATATATAGGGAAATAAAGTCAAATTAAATTTAATCCAATTCAGAGTCAATGATCAATATTCTTCTTCAGTACCACAGGCAGCAATCAATGTTTTATCAAAAACCCTAAAAGCCAATGTTTACAAAACAATGAAAAAAGCAAAGAAAAGAAGAAACTCACTCTTCCAAACCCATGGCACTCAGCAACAACCGCCAGTGGAATAGCCGGAAAGAGAACCGAGAGTTTAGTCCCTAGAATGACCTCTTGAATATTGGTGAGGAACTGCCTAAGCCTTCCATATCGAACTTTGGAAACAAGCGTCAGGTCCGACTTTTTCCGCAATGAGGAGGACGACATGTTGTGTGCAGTCCTGCCATGGCGAATCTCCTTGCTGGAACCTTTCAAGTTTCCGTTCTCCAATAGCCATGGTTCTTGCAAGGAGGCCATCTTTTCTTTGCCACACTCACACATATATTTCTTAATTCTAAGACAGTACAAAAATTGAGGACCGTGAAAAACAAAAATAAAGGATCAAAATCTATCTCGATGAGTTTGAGAATAAGATACACACTGTTATAAACACGAAACTGGTGGTGGTTTGAAAATATGGTAAGTATCAAATAATTATTAGAGAAATTGCAGCTTCCCAGAAGCTTCTTCATATAAACAAAATTGGGGGCTTTAGTGTAAGGCAAGTTAGGATTTTTTTAAAAAATTTTAATTTACTTTAAACCTTCAATTACCTAATTCATCTAAAAAAAACATTCTGCATCTAAATCCTCACAAATCCATAATTTCTAAAAATTTAAGTAATTAACATATATAATATCCGAACTAATACTTCATTCATACGTCGATTAAAATTTAATAATTCTCTAATTTTGGGAAAATCATATAAAAGAATGTTTTAATTTCATGATTGGGACATATATGTTTCGTACTATATTTATATATGATTTTTGTATAGTCTGGTTCATGGCTGATTGGTTCAGAAGGTCATTTTCATCATTGAATTTTGCCCATACGCCTTGAAAAAATATACAGGGAATTTATATTTCTATTTTGTTCATGGCTATTGGTTTAGAGGGTCCATATCCTGTCTTACTTTTTTGCCCGTACGTTTTGAAAAATTAAACCGGAACTTTATATTATTGTTTTGTTTTGGATGACAGGAAATACATGATTATTTAAAAGAAATTTATGTATTTGAATTGTATTGTATTTTGCTTCTTCTTCAATTATTTAATTTCTTCTAATTTTGTTTGTATAAACAACTCTTTTTTATCTTAGCCAAAAAAAAAAAAAAAAAACTCTTTTTGATCTAATTTTCTTTGCCTAATTTCTCTTTAATTCGACTAACAGTTTATTATAGGTCCCAAACAATTCCAATACCCATGAATATGCTCAACGAGCTAGTTTCATAACTAGAATATATATACATCAATGAATTAATGTTCAACACTTAATATATTATAAGATATAAATTTTTGTTACGGTCATTTAATTTAATGATACATGCATGAATTTTTTTTACTTGAAGAGTTAAGTTTAAATTTTTTATTTTCTCGAATAAAAAAAATACTTAAAAATGTAAGATTCAACTATCAAAATAAAAAGGATTAATCAAATTTATATTAATGAAGTTGAATCCTGTAATTTATGGGAAACAATAGAATTAGACATTACTTACACCCTGCTATATATCATACACAAACAGAATTGCACTTCCCTGAATGCGTTCATTGATAGCACTAACAAAAGATTTTTCTCTGGCTGTGACTATATGTATAATTTGTGCCTTAGCATAGTATCAAAATGTCGCTGTCTTAGATGATATACGTAAACATCAACTTTGAGTTGAGTTTTCTATGGCTTCTACGTTTTTTTCATAAGCTTTAAATGTCGTTTTTCCTTGTTTGGGATGTGTGACCATCATTAAAAGTTTTTGCATGGATTTTGAGCAAGAGAAAGCAAAGTCGGAAACCATCATTATCCCAAGGAGTAGAGAAGATCAGGACGTACTGTCCTGTACTGATATGGCGAAGGAACCTTCCACGAAACTTCTAGTTCTCGCAAATTTTTTTATCATAGTTTGGCTTTTAAATTAGGTGGGAAGGCAAAGGCAAATATGCACTTTACAAGTGTCATCTCCAAACATGGCTAACGCCAAAATTCCTTATAACTAGAGGCATATATCTACTTTTGCTTCAGCAAAAAGTCAAATTAGGGAAGGCCAAAAGAAGTTTCCCCGTTAAAGTGTTAAGAATTAAAGCCTTTCCAGAACCTATAAATTTTGCAGTTCAAATTGTAGAACTTATCATGAAGTTTTTCAATCTCAAGTTTTGAAGTGTTTTACTCTGAAGAATAATGCTCTCGGAGACGATGCTTTCGATTGGTAGAGATATTTTGATTGCTCTAAAGGTAAAAAACTTACAATCATATATATATATATATATATATATATATAATGAATGAAATTATTAGTTTTTGATGGTTTATACTAATCATTTTGAGTGTTTTTTATTATTCTTTCTTTTATAAAGTTTGGTGGGCAAAGGTAGGTATAGTACGTAGTAATATTTTCCTACATTTGCTGGAAAATCATTTTTGGAGTGCCATAGAAGATAGTAAGTGGAGCTAAAGTCAACTACGTGCGAGATTAGCTGTCTGGTTCAGATTTGGCTAAACGAGTCAAACGCTACATTTACAGGAAGGTTTATTTTTACAGATTAGTTTTGGGAATATTCTTGTGGCCATTGAAGCACCCACAGCTAAGCTCTCCATGTGGAAGACTGCTAACCTTGGCGAGCTAGCTAGGTATCCTGTTTTCTTCATTCATTTCTTTAATTTCCTTCATTTTTCACTTCTTTTTTGATAGGAGTCCTTATTTTTCCTTTAGCTTCTGAAGGATTTGCGTTTTATTATATATCTTTCAAACAGTTGAGCAGTCCTTTTATTACATTCACTTTGGTCAGAAATGAAAAAAAAAAAAAAAGCAATGTCTGGAGAATAACCAAAATTCATTATCAATTTGATCTGCGGATTTTGCTGAAAACATCAGTTAATTTGTTGTAGGTCAAAAATTCAGGATGGGGTGGAGCCAGGAAATCAGGAAGGAAAAGCATGAAATATTGTTGACCTAATCAATATTTGCCAATGCTGGTTAGCATTCGGCAGGTCCATGTCCATTTCTATAATGGCACCCCTGATCAATAAATCCAAGCAAAATAAAACATCTGTTGTTTGCATATTTCAATTTCCTCCCTTACATTAGAGTTATTTCCTACCCAATGATCTGCCTTGTAAGCATGTGTATAGAGCCCTGGACAGCTTCCGGGAAGTTTCCTATATGACGTCTAAAAAATGTATAGCTTGTTTCATCCAAATCATATATGGGGCATCAGCTAGTCCATAATAGTTTACAAAAAAACGAGGCTCTTGCTAGATTTTCAAACTTTATAAGATGTCAATGTCATGAATTATTTCATTTATTTGCCCTTTATTCCCTTTCAAGAGTGGAGAACTATTTGTGCACCCAAACTAGTGATGTTGGTCTTCTTGATACTAACATTTGAAATAATTTTCAGCAGAAATGATGTACATATATATACGTCAATGATAGGGACGCATAACGGCATGCAGTTTCCAGGAACTTTCCTTTAGATCTGTTGATAAAGTCAAGACAAAAACCAGCAGATATGTCTCGCCACTGTTTTTGGTTGCATAGCTTCCGGATTTTTCAACTTCAAGAATTGAAGTTGAAAAGCTATATTTTTGAATTCAAGCTTTAGTTCAGATGATCAAGTTAAGTTAGAATTAGATATTCAACCAATTAATTAGGCACCTGTTTGACTGGAAAGCAATGGTCTTGCTGTTAAATGCTTAAAGTCTAGAATTTGGCATGCCAAAAATACATGCTGCAAACGAAAATTGAGGAATAGTTCAGCATTTGGATTGGAAATGGAAATGACAGGAAACAGAAGCATGCAGAAGTGCAACTGATATGAAATGGAAGACTTATAAATGATTCTAGGAAAAAATACATTAGAGGGCTCTAGTGCAAATGCAAAAGCTATAAAGGACGTAGTAATAGTAGTAGTTTGTAACTCAGATTTTCAAGGCCTTTTTTTTCTTACAAGGTTTATTTGGGCCATTGCAGACGGTCATTCAGACCAAAAAAGACTAGCTTTTAGGCAGACAGGACAAGTATCAGCCCAAAAGCACAGTTTTGGGGTGATTTATTTGGGCCAATAGGGTAGTGATGTACCCAAAAGATTAGTGGCTTAGTTTAGCTGAGAGGTTAGGTGTTAACCCAATAAGCTCGGGTTTGTGTGAAAGCGAATAAGAATCACGCGAGCAAGGCGCGTAAATGGGAATATGAGTGGGATAGAAAAGGACAAAAGCGACTTACTATATTTCTGTTTTGGAATCATTCATTAGAAAAACTCTGAACCATCCAAAGAAGATTCAGCCATTCAAAGTAGAAGTGATCAATAAAGTGTTAAACCAACCGCAGCAAGGAAAAACCTTAAAAGGTTTATAAGATCAAGCATGGTTGGTCCAGGCAGACCTCTCTTCGTTCTTTTTGGATCTTCCATCGTTCAGTTCAGTTTTAGCAACGAAGGGTGGGGTGCAACTCTTGCTGATATATATGCTCGCAAGGTATATATCTCTGTTTTTTTTTTCTTCTTTGATATTGCATTTATCTTTTTCTGGGGTTAATATTAGTATAAATGAGATTTGAGAGTGATTTCATTGATACCCATAATTCGTATCATCTTAAAAAGTTGTAGATTTGGTGTTTTGGTTTTGGTTTTGTTTTTGCTGAGGGAGTCAACATGCTCTTACCCACCCTAGCTTTCCATATTTTGCAATTATTGCTAATGAAAATAAGAGCACTATTAGCTCAATAGATATAGATTGTTATTTGAAAAGAAAAGCTGATAGAACCACCTTGACAATCTTGTCTATGGATAGAAAGTTGAGGATGAAACCTTTATCCACTTGTAAGCAAATGAGAATGACATAATACCTTTTTTTTTTTTTTTTGCCTTTCTGGAAAAAAAATTAAAGAGATAAGGCAAGCTAGCCAAAATGGTTTTTGCTTTTTTATGTCAATTTCTAAGCTTTTGATTGTCTACACCTGTTCAGGGAAAAAAAACCATTATTTTGTATGTAAAAATGTTTCACATTAAAATGAAGATAACAGCAATAATGATTTCTGTTATTAAAGTGGAAAGAGTAACATTTCCTTCTCATTTTCATGCCATGAATATCAATATATTTTAATCATAGTGATATGATATGTTTGGATGAACCTAAAAGAATGGAGATCTGTGACTTGTGCCAAGGTTAGTTTCTATAAGTAAGGGCTTTATATTGTATGGTCCATTCTTAAAAAACATCAGTGTTAAAACTAAATTTATCTGTAATTGGACATAGGCAGACATAGTAGTACGAGGATACTCTGGCTGGAACTCAAGGCGTGCTTTAAAGGTTCTACATCAAGTGTTTCCAAAGGTATAATATGTTTTATGGCTTACTTCATACCTGTTCTTTGATCTTTGTTCTCAAAGCCATAAATTATACAGTTGCTTAATTATCAGCTGTTCTTATTTTTCAATGATATGAAGGATGCTGTTGTACAACCTTCGTTGGTGATAGTCTATTTCGGAGGCAATGATTCAGTGGAACCCCACCCATCTGGCCTTGGCCCTCATGTACCTCTTCCAGAGTATATTGACAACATGAAGAAGATTGCTCTACATCTCAAGGTACATTACTATTTCACCATACTATAATTAAGTAGAACTCGACAATCTGGTATAAATGCCTGAAGATTGACATTAAATTATCTGGTATAAACCATGAGCGCTGTGTCACTGAACCACCTTCAAGCACTATATGGTACATTAATACACGATTCTCTCCCTATATATGCTCTTAATTAGTACATATTGTGATGCTTTGCTTATTTTTTATCTTCAGGGCCTATCAGACAAGACTCGCGTAATGTTTCTTAGTGCTCCTCCAGTGAATGAGGAGCAAATATTTCAAACCATTGGTGTTCAGGGTCGAACCAATGAAGCCTGCCGGATTTATTCTGAAGCTTGTTTAAAACTATGTGAAGAACTGGATGTAAATGGTATTGATCTTTGGACCGCACTCCAGCAAAGAGATGATTGGAGAACAGCTTGCTTTACGTAAGTTTGCTTTCATATCATTGAAAATATATAATTTTTTTTTCTCTCTAGCTTTTTACCGATAGAACTGTTTTAAGATGAAGAGATTTCATTCTGTGTTTTTAATGATTCCAATGAAATGCAAAGCTCATAGAAATGTTGTTCCTCCATATCGTGAAACTCTTCAACTGTTTTTTTTTTTTTCTTAATTTGAAGAAAGAAAAGAAGCCTTGGCAACTTGGAATGATGTCTATGATTCTTCTTGTGCAGGGATGGCATCCATCTCTCCTCCGAGGGAAGCAAGTTAGTTGCTGAAGAAATCTTGAAAGCCCTGAGAGAGGCAGAGTGGAAACCAAGTTTATGCTGGACGTCATTACCAACTGAATTCGAGGATTCATTCTTTGATCAAGTCAGTCCAGACGGGAAGAGCAATATTAACATTTTCAGAGCTTGAATTTTCATGAAGTCTGCAATGGGAATAGTCCTAATCCTAATAAGTAGGCCTTTCATTTCTTTATTATGGCACATGTTGACTTGTTAGAACCATCTCATAACAAAGTGGCCTTCCTCCATGCTAACATTGCATGTAAATAAGGAGGTCTATTTTTGCCTCCTAAAAGAAAAAGGAGTAGATAACGACTACAAATGTAATTCAGCAACCCAGGTCGAAGGCACCCAAACAAGAGCATTTACATGTTTCTGGTTGACTCGGAATAAAATGATACCTTACAGCTGCCATTGCCAGGACTATACAAGGGACAAAGAACCTAGAAGACATTCAAATGAGAAATTGATAACAGAAGCTAAAAATGAAGATGGATACACAATATTTAAGTATTGAAATATTTTTTGGATACAAGAAGCCTTAAATTTTCTATGAAATTTAAACAGAGATTTCAACAAAAGCATAAATTTTGTTCATTGTATTTTCTGTTCTCTAGAGGTTCCATAACATCAAAACAAGTTCTACAAACCCAGTTTCCATGTGTAAACCTTCAAGGATACCTCAATTACATGCCCAAGCCAAATGTGTTAACATCAATCAAACCAAAAAAAAAAAAAATAGTAATACATACAAAAGGCGAGGAAAGCAAGCACAAAGAAAAGCAGTAGCAGCAATCGTCATGCTACTACTTCAGGCAACCAAATTGAACTCCGATGAAATTTGCCTATCTCTATAAACCTTCCACATTACGACAAAACCAGGCTGTAGGCATCCGAGCATATGAAACACACTTTCAATTGGGATGCTAAAACAGAGAATTCTGATTACTCGAGAGGGTGCTTCATCTTCTAGGGAAAACATTTTTATGAGGAAAGTTGGAACCTGCCGCTAGGTTTTTTTCTTCTCCAGCCCTGAAATGTCCAAAACAAGAACAGAATCAGACCTAGGAATCGAGGAAGCACACAGCCAATTACTAAGAAGAATGAAAGAAAAAAGAGAAGATAGCTAAAAGCTTACAAAGACAACGTAATATACAAAGGTCAATCCCGCTAGAACAATGAATGCAATTTGAAATACATTATACCTGTAATGACAATAGAACATCAGTAGAACACGTACATGCCCGATCAGGGTAAGACGGGGATTCAAACAGTATATACTCACTTGTACAAATATTTAATTCCACGAAGAGACTGCAATGTGTGGCCAAATATTTCCTGGGCGGCAGTTGCTTGAGCATAGTACCCAAATGCAGTGGCACAGAATTGTATGACACTGAAATTCCAAATACAATATTCCCGTCAAATAATTGTTAAAAATAAGTTCCCGTCAAATAATTGTTAAAAATAAGTTCCCATCAAATAACAACATATAATTCCATAATACAATTTCAGCAAGCACAAATATGGAGATAACATTTCAACAATGTTCTTACCGCAGACACCTTGAGATAACATAGAAACAAGATTGTGTAAATGAGCCAAGTCACCAACCTTATTGAGCACAAAAGAATAAGTCCCACATTGAACAGAAAAGAGTTCATTAAAGTAGCTCCCCACCTACAAAAAAGTCCATTAAACATATATCAGCTAGCTAGTGATTTTCTCAATGATAGAAAATTAACCAAAATAGCATTAATATAAAATCCATTACTTCATAGGATGAATCGTAATGAAAACTAATCTCAGACCAAGCATCATTGCACCAGCAATCACAGAAAGCAGAAGGTAGAAGCAAAAGAATGCAAATGCTGCAGTACCCAGAAGACCTAACAAAATACAAAACATAGATCTCCATAAATTTTAAAAGCAACAGAATAGAAAGAAGTAAATTTGTAAATGGTTTAGGAATTACCCCATATATCATCCAGCTTGATGAAAACCTCATTCAGGAAGGGAGAAAGTGGTGGATCAATAAGAAGGTATATGACAATATGAGCAACCCAAGCCACTGAAACAATCAACCTAAAAATGTGCAAAGTGCAGGACAAATTGCAAGTTAGATAACTCCTGTTAGTAAGTGCGGGGGCAACCTATTCAGTTTAGTGGATGCAACGAGACTTTAGCAAGTTTATTGTGATCCTTTATTCTAAGGATAGCAACAATTTTTTCTATTTGGCGCATGTATAAGGCTCACGCTTTAAAATTTCCTGTTATGCTTATTTGCATTAAGCACTGTCTTCCAGAGGGTCCACAAAAATATCCAAACTCAATTGCTAATTCATGACAAAAAATACAGCTATGAACATAAAATACCATCTACCGGTACTAAAATACATGAATTAAACACTCACCCTAGGATTCCCAACACAAGTTTTGCCAAGTATCCAAGAACCGTCAATGCCCAGGATGTTTCAGCCTAAAATGTCATGGCAAGGGAGTTTATACTGGAAAACAGAAAAATAAAGGAGGGGGAGCCATAACCAAGTGTCATGCGTACACTAAGTTCAGCAAGTCATATAAATACCTTTTCTCCTTGAGGGTACATCTCTTCCAAAAGCTTTACATCTTCTTCCAGCTGAAGCAACTCCTGCAGAGTTAATAAAAAAATGTAACAATTTCAATAGCCATGAAAAATGAACAATGGCATATATGTGTTAACACTGTGGGACAGCTATTTTATCATCCCCCTAAAAAACATACCCTCACTAGATTAACTTCAGCTCTTTACTAAGCAACTGTTAAAGAAACTGCCACAAGTTAATATTGTGGTCAAAATATAACTAATCTTAAGAATTGTAAAGATTATAACACAAGCCAAATTGTTGAAAGAATCTGATCTTTAAGCCTAATAAGAAAACTTAATAAA
This sequence comes from Durio zibethinus, assembly GCF_047325235.1. Taxonomy (NCBI): domain Eukaryota; kingdom Viridiplantae; phylum Streptophyta; class Magnoliopsida; order Malvales; family Malvaceae; genus Durio; species Durio zibethinus. The sequence goes on from NC_143173.1 coordinate 26,303,304, forward strand.
CAGATAACATTAGAACTAGAGGGATCTAGAACTCAAGACTAAAGCTATCTTTGTCAGCATGATTATTATCATATAGAAGGGCAAAATATAGAATTCAAAGAAAAATGCAAATTTAGGACTTTGCACATACCTTTTCCACAGCCTTAACATTTTTACGCCACTTTCTACCCTTAGAACCACTTCTTTCTTCCTGATGAAGTGTATCAGCTGCTTTCTTCAGTTCTCTTGCCTTTTTACCAAGTTCGGTTGCTTCCTACAATATCCATTACAACGATGACTATGAGCAATTACAATACAATGTACAAATATTAATACCATCTTCCATCTCCAGTGCTTGGTTTCATATGGCAGCATCATAATAAAAAAAAAGAAGCACCTTAATATACTGTGAGCGAGTGATAACAGCCTTTGGACGGCGGATAAATGAAGCGATAAGCCCAAGAGGCAGACAAGCAATACCTACACCACCAAATATCTGACAAGAAATTTCCAGATGTAAGTAATATGTTCTAACAAAAAAGTCAACATTTGCAAACTAGAATTGCTATCCAAGTTCCAATCAGAAATATAATATTAAAAATTAGCAAGAAATTCAATACCGAGAAAAGAACAGATCCAACAACTGTAGCAAGAGCAACAACATATTCTGGAAAGGTAGTGCGCATAGTCCATGTTTTTTCTGATGAAGCATTTGCAGTATATGCTGAGCACTGTAACCAAAGGGAAAATAAGGAAAGAGAAGATAAACCAATGGGGCAAACTACAATAGTCTACTATACAGAAAGGATAACATTGCATATTAAATTGGAAAATTAATTACTAACCGCACGTGCACCACTTCCACCAATACATGGCTGACTGCTAGAGAAATCCCAATTACTTGGGAAATTAGTAGTGGCAGAAGACAGGTGCCTAACAGTAAAATCCACCTTTCCAACTAGCCCTGATATACCATCAAAAAGGATAAAATCAATGGTATGCCTACTATAATAAAACCAGAAAATACACAAACACTCACATTCAACAAATGCAAAAAGGAATTGCTTAGTTATCCGCTCAAATCAAGTATCAGTTCTAGCATGCCTGTCTATCTAAAACATTTGCTAAAATCTTCTAATTGTAATAGCACCTTCAATCAAACTTTGTACTGAAAATATTAACTGAATTTTCCAGTAATCAATATCATAGTCCTCCTATTCCTAAATTAACATTCAGCTCAATACTTCCATGGCATGAAAAAACACTTACTGATTAAAGAGAAAATGCTAATGAAATTAAGATTATAAAAGGTTAAGAAAAACAACCGTATAGAATGCCAAGCAGGAGAGCACAAACAATCGCCGTCGTCACCACCCACAGCAACGCGCTCTTTATCCGTTTGCCAACACTCCTGCAAACAAAACCAAAAGGATAAAATAAAATAAAAATTTGAGGAATGCATCCATATAATCAATGGCTTTTAACAATCAAAGTACTAGAAACACATACTTATCCTGGTCTCCTTCGTAGTAGAACATGGCGAAGGGGATTACGAAGAAAACGAGCACGGCATCGATGATATAAACAGCGAGCCAGAGATCTTTCATAGGCAAGGTGAGACTACATGCACCATTGTATATCGCGTGCCTACACGCCTGCCGATTGGCGACATCAGCCGGTAACATGAGTATGGAAATGACGGAGATGGAGAGTCCCAAAACGACGACGAATTTGGGGAAATATGCTTGGTTAGCGTCGTCTGGGTGCTGGTAATTGACGAGGAGGTAGACATTGAAGAGGAACACTAGGACACATATGACTATGGCGACGATTACCAGAGCGAGGTTAAAATCGCCCATCGATTTTTGCTCTTGATTCGAATCGAATCGATATCGAGAGATCTAGAACGAGCTTAAGAAATTATCGAATTTTAATTGGGATTTTTGTAGATCTCAGCTTTCTTCCGTGTGTTTTTTGAAAAGGAAAAGGGGAGGTTGGGCTCCGGTGAGGTCGCTTGTTGAATTTTGAGGTAGATTTTATGTGTTGGAATTTAATGACATTTTTGTCCTTAACCAATTAATTAATAGCGGGATGAAATAAACCAGGACGATATATGGGGATGGGGTTTAATGTAAAATCATGTTATACCCCCGTGACAATCATCGAACCAGCCTGTCCAAAGCAAGCAGAAGCCTTTTTTTTTTTTTGGGGTTTAAACTTTAAGGCAATTTGAAATTTAAAACTACATCTGTTTTCTTTTTTTAATTTATTTATGGTTCTAACTCTAAAATAGGGAATTTTTTTTTTTGTTTTTTTTTCAACAAAAATAATAAATATGTTAGTAAAATTAAGAATTTTTTATATGATGTGTAGTATAAATTTGATAATTTATATATTTATGATATATCAAATATTTATATATTTATATTATATTTTATACAAAAATAATATATCATAATTTATATTGACATAAAATATATTTTTATTTTTGTTAAACATATATATAATTTTCGTTAAAATTTTAAATTATATTATTTTTATATATTGTTTCATATCAATTTTTATATTATATTATGTATTATATTTTAATTTGTTAGATCTAATGTCATTACATCTGATAAAAAAATTCTTTTATTCTTTATTTTTTTCATTATTTTTTTTCGTGATTGTATTATTCCCTTCAATTGTTATAGATAGTAGAAGTTAGGTCTAATGTCATTACATCCAATTAAGAAATTCTTTAATTTTTAATTATTTTCACGAGTTTTTTTTTTTCATGATTATATTACTCCCTTCAAATGCTATAGAGAGTGGAGATAATTCCTTTTCGGTCCTTAAGATTGAAAATGATTTATGCAAACAATTCTAAAAAAATGTAAGCAACAAATGTTTTATTTATTTATATTTTTTCACTTAGCACTTAAGAGTTTGTTTTTCGGATATCTTGTTATTTTTACTATCAAATCGCTAATTATACTTTTATATATGTGGTTTATTTTTTATATACGTAACATTAGATTATACAATTAAGAAATAATTTTTCTATATCGTCTATTTAAAATTTCAACCCAAATCTTTAAGCATAAAACCTTAAACTTTAATAGTCAAGTTGTTCCATTGGATATACTTAAGAGCTTTTGTGTTCTTACTTGAGCCTTGAACATTGGCTTTCCTTGCAAAATAGCACAATATGTGAACTTATATCGTGTTGTGAGTTATTACATTAATTAATGTTAAATTATGAATAATTATAGTGATATTATTTTGTAATATATTTTAACATATAATATAATTTTTATTAAATATGATCTCAGTTTAGTTTTATACTTAGATTTATAATCTGATAAGTCAATTTTGATTAGTATATTAAAAGAAATCTCTATTTTTATTTTTATATATATGAGACCGATTTATTAAATTTTATAATTTTAATTATTGAAAATAAAAAATAAAATTTTTTTTTATAGTTGTTCGATTGGACTTTAAAAGGCAGTATTGAAAAGCTCATAATAATGACAATGCATCAATGAACCTTGATTAAATAAGATTGAACTTTCCCTTGCATTCAAATCAATTTTAATTTAAATTAAAATTGTATTAATAACCCGATGAGTTTTTTTGTCAAACCCTACCCAACGTGATTTGAAATGGAAGAAATATCAGGGTAATTGGGCTAGACATGCACCGGAAGAGAGGCAAGCTATGATAGGAAGAGTACCTGAGTAGTGTCATATACTACATATTTAATACATGCATGTAAGTTCTACTATCAAGCTTATATTTTCATCATAATTAACCAATACGATTTTTTTCTTGGTTTTCAAGTAGGATAAATGCAAATAATGTTAGGAAAATGGGTCTAGCCCATGTAAGTGATTTTGGATAAAGAAAAGGTCATGACCTTGATTTTTTATTTTACACAGAATTATAGTTACTTAATAAAAAAAGAGATGTAATTGTTTTAAGGGGTGTTGAAAATCAAGTAAAAAAAAGAAAAGTAAAAAAAAGCAAAGAGAAAAAAGAGAAGGGAGAATTAATTGAACGAAAGTCGATTCGTGATCCGATTGAGTTAAAATTTTATCAGAAGGTTTATGATTCAGAGTTTTACATTTTGAACGTTGAAGATCGGATTTGAAGCTCTTTAAGAATAAATCCGGATGTATTTGTTGAGTCACTTATTTGATGAGATTTTTTTAATTATTTATTTAGTTATTGATTAGCTCTAATTTTAACTAGAGAAAAATTTTATATACCTATTATTTGATAGTGAAGATTTTTTTGATGGTCCGTATTTTTTGAAAGGTTTTTTAAGTAAATCTTATTATATTTTATTTTTTTATATTTTTTATTATTGATTATTATTGATTACTTTTGTATTATTATGATTATTGCTTCAAATATAACAAATAAATAGCCATTGCTTATTAAAGATGGCGTAGCAAAACTTCGATCACCCTAATATAACTTGAATTGTATATAAGAATGGCAAATTTATCCATAATTGATAGATTTCTATCAAATTTAATTATTTATGATTTTTTAATTAGATTTTAAGTTAGATAACAATAAAAAAAATTTTAGAGTAAGTTAACAATAAAAAAAGTTTAGGAGCAGGTTTCAAGACTCAATATATATTTATAAAAAATTATTTTTAATTATTTATTTAATTTTATATTTTTAATATTTATTTAAATTTATATTAAAAATAATATTTTTTTAATTTCAAATATAATCAGAATATAATTTTATATAATATCATATACTATCAAATTTGAATATAAAATAATTTAAAAAATTGAATCAATCAATTTCAAATATTATTAATATAAAATTAAATCGAATTAAAAAGAAAAAAAAAAAACACGTCGCAACTCACTCGATTTGTCGTCATTCCTAATTATATATATATATATATATTTCATATCCTTTTCTGGTGGTTCCAGAGGACGGTAACCACTGACAGCAAAAAGCCCTGTCGGTTATACAGCTAACCAATATTTTGTTTGACTTTCAACCACCCAATAATCAATCGCCACGTATAAATCGCAATATATTAGTCCACGTATAACGACCTTTAGTAGAAAAGAACCGTCGCCCAAACCCGTTTCCAACAACTGCCGGTCATAGCAAGCAGAGGAAAGACCGATTGGTGAGCTTTCAGTTAAACTCCAATTCTTCCACTCTCATTCATGGGCTCTTCTCCCCAATTCTCCAAGGCTGAGGTAGCATTTCTTTAATCCCTAGCGTTAGGGTTTCCTTTTCAATTTCTCATAATTTTAACCACATTTTTTTTTCAAATCTTCCAATTTAGAATGGCTGAGCCAACTCGGAGTTCACCTTCCGCTTCCTCCTCTTCATCTTCGTCTTACAGGGAGGATTCAGGCGCTGCAGCGTCGTCTTGGGATCTTCTTCTCAGGTTCACGAGGAAGCGGAGGAGCAAGATCACGAGTATCCGCAGGAGCGTCATTTTCATAATCCAGAGGTAGAGAATCAGCACATTGACGGCCTTGTTTCTTATAGAGGAAACTTATCTACTTTCGATGATTCATCCATTGTGATTAGAGCTGACACTTGGTCTTGCACCATCGCGGTTATCACTTTTTGGTGATTCGGTTCATATCTTTTTCCTTTTTTCTCTTTACCTTTCTCGTGAATCTCTCGCTCTTTACAATTATTACTGTTTCAAAAGTAAAGCTTTAATCTTGATGGTGAATCCTTTTTTAGCCTAAACTTTTGGATGGAACAGTTTCGACGACTTTGATTTTGGGGGCTTATGGGGTGGTGGATATACGACTCGGTCCAAATTGTTCCCTTCTTATTCAACCGAATCCTATTTTTGTTCAGAGTGTAAAGGTAATTTGCCGTTTATTTTCTTTTTCTAAATTTTTTATTCATTTTAGCTTTTCTTTAGAGGGAGGGTGTTTTTTGGCTTTATAGCTTATTTGGCATTGTATTGGGTAGAGGAGATAGATGACAACAAGCCAGGGCTCAAACTATATGGATTCCATAAATCTCCATCTCTTGATGTGGTGACTACCTGGTCTGAAACTTATACCGCCACTGTTCAAGTTGATTCTCACAAGGCAAGTTTGATTTTGTTTTGTTTTTCACTTGAGGCATTTGGTTTTGGTTCTAAATATGTTTTTGAGTTCCATTTTTCTGATGTTGTCCAGGAGTGGATTCATTATCTGAACAGGGGCTCTCAAGTTAAGATTTCATATAATGTGAACTCAGCAGGCTCCTCTGTTTTCCTTATAATTGCTCTCCAGGTATACTAAAACAGTACAAGCTTTTCAAAAAGTGTTTCCAAAGGAATTATCTCCAGAAAGTGTGTGTGGAAATGGTGTAGATTAAGTGCTAGAATCTAGGGAATTTAATGCTTCAAGTTATTTGGTCGCATTGCAGGGAGTGAGGGCCTTTCTCAATGGCTTGAGAACCCAACATATCCTAACACCACTCTATCGTGGAACATTGTTTATGATGATATGGAACTGCAAAACTATGAATGTTCTTGCCATAAAAAATTTTTTATACTGACTTGGATTTTAATTGTTTGGTAGGGAGTGACATGATTGAGCAGGACATTTATAGATCTTCAAGTTACTATATTGCATTGGGTAATTTGAACTCAGGGGATGTGAAGGTAATTGTGAAAATTTGAATACCTATCTCGGCTTGTTAATTTGGTTCATTTACTCAAGTGCTGCCAAAATATTTGAGATATCAAGATCTTAATTATCTTCTTTTGCCGTCTTCAGAAATAGAAACATTTCATGTTGCTTGTCCCTTTTAGTTTGTCAGAATTGGTATTAACATATGATTGAAGAATATTATCAACTTACTAAGGGAGGGCTTCCATTAAAGCATGCTACCTTATAAAGTGGTAGGAAATGTCACATGTGCTGCAATTTCGAATAAAACTTTGGGATGGGGATGTTTATTTCTGCAAGGCTGCGGTTATAGAAGTATAGGAAACTATAATATGGATTGATATTTGTATGATAAAAGTAATCATTGTAGTGTGTTCTTTAATAACGAGGACTTGAAACATGAGAATATTAATGTTGGTTGTCTCAAATTATTATTTTAAAAGTTATATATGAATATTAGATGGGCTAAGTAATTGCAATGGATCCTTTTTGCTAACAATTATATTAATGTATGACTTCAAAATATTAGTTCCAAGAAACTCTGAACCTGCCAAGTCAGATTTGAAGGGCTTTAGGTGACAACAGAGCCTATCATTCCATCACATTTCACTAAACCCGTTTCTATCAGATGCCATGCCCCTGTCCTCGTCTTATTTGGTTTATTCATCTTTTTCACATAAAAATTATGTTGATTTTAACAGTGTCAGGTGGAATTAAACCTCACAATCAGGGCTTTCATTTACGATACAACTGAAGCTTACTACAAGTGTACCTTCACTGATGGGCTGTGTAACTTGAGTATCTTGTTTCATCAGGGAAATTCTGTTGTCTTGACTTCTTTTGGTCCAGAACAGGTAAATCTCTTCTTTTAAACCTAAAATCCTACTTTCTATGTCTTTCTTTTGATTATGTGGTTTTGAAGGCAGTTACAGAGGCATTCCCATGTCATTAGAACCATAGATTCACACATCTTCAAAGCAAAGGCGTGATAAATATGTTATAATGCTTCCTTCGTTACTGAATATTTTCTAAATCCTCATTTACAAAGTATTTACATTTTGTTTTCTCTCTTTCTTTGGATTCTTTGGAATACAACTGCAGATGACTGGTCTGTCAGACTGTCATATGGACCAAGATGGATTACATATATTGTTGGCATTGGTAGAGTTCTTTCTTTTGGTTACTCTTATTACAACCTTTACTAACATACCGTCTTTAAATACTATTTTTCTCCTGAAAGGTGGAATGAGTGCAGTTATGTTGGTTGCCATTAACTGCTTGATTAAGTTTCAATATAGTCGTGAAGATGAAACGAGTGTTTCTTACCGTTCCACAAGAGCCCCTCTGCTTTCTAGCAAAGATGATGACATCTCAAGTTGGGGTTCATCTTATGATTCTGTCTCAAGTGATGAAGCAGATCTTGAAGACTCTCTGGCAGTTTCTGTTGAAGGGACATCAACAAGAAATGGTGAAAACAGTAACAATACCCAGCGACTTTATGCAATTTGCTTTGATGCTCCAAGGGAATGCTTCTTCCTTCCATGTGGGCACTGTGCGGCTTGCTATGCATGTGGAACTCGGTAAGTACTATCCTCATTGATAACCCTGCATCAAATTTGCAATTGCATGCTGATTGTCACCCTCAATGGTTCTCAGATTTAGCTAACTAGTTAGCCTGGTTTACGAGACATATCTTGTCGAAAACAATGCAAAATTTTCTTATTTGACATGTGTTGTAATTAATCTTTTGCAGAATAGCAGGGGCTTTTGGAACTTGCCCCATTTGCCGTCAGAACATGAAAAAAGTGGGGAAGATTTTCACAGTATAATGCGGCACTTGCACAGCCTGCTTCAATGAGTTGTTGCATGCTGTACATTTTTTTATAGGTAACTGATTTTTATGCTGATGGATGCCTCAATCAAGAAAATGACATTCCGAATGGGTCATCACATCAGCATAGTTTTTTTAATGTGGAAAGAACGAATGAGCCATGCATTTTGTTTCCCTGAGTGGCCCCTCCACCATGTATTACTCTCATAATTGGTATACAATGTCCAAGCATGCTTTTGGTCAAAATGAGTTGAATAATAATCAAAGATAATTAATAAATAAAAGATAAAGATGAGTGTAAAGCATTTCATGAATGGAAAAAATTGACAGAAGAGAGAGAGCAAAGATTTGTTTCTTCTTGCAGGAGGAAATGGAGTGGTGCGGTTGTAAGAAAGTCAAAAGTATATTGACAAGCATCAAGTGTTTGACGATTAACGAAGACAAGTTGAAGACGCTTTCCTTCTTTTCCAACTTTAGAACGTGGAATGAAAATCATACTTGCCACAGATTGGAAAGGAGCGGCGGCCTTTGCTGCCTCCCTTGCCAGCCTCTTTATATACTTTTTTTTTAATCTTCTCTATGTATTTAGAAAAACAAAATAAACCATATTCATGAATTATTTATCCCCGTTTTTGGGCCACCGGTTCTTTAGACCTTGGTGGCAGCTCTCATCGATCATCATGATAATATCGAAACATATAAAGCCATAATTTTTTTAATGTTAATAAATAGTAGTTGTATAAAACAAAAAGAAAAATAGTCAACATATTCACTGGACTAGGTCGACTTATAATTTAAAAACCTCCACGAATCCAAATCCAAAATTCTCCAGATGATTCAAGAATATTTTATTTTATTGTATTTTATAATCGAAGAGAAAACCAACTAATAGTTGATTATTTCCAGCTAATTAAGGTAATCAAAGGTGGGGAAAATAGTGACACCGTCTCCAACTTTTGTCAACAAATGAGTGGAATCCTTTCTTGCCACGTATGCACCGGATCACATAAGGCAGGTTCGGGCGGCACACCAGAATTGCGTGGCATCCAAGGCTACTACGTACAGTATCTATCCATGTATCCTTTTAAATTCCATGAAACCTTTTTCTCTACCGTTGGATAGAAACTATGTAATCCGTCACAAGCATCATACGGGAAAATCACGACGAGAGCAGGTCAACTATCCCACACCCCAACTCTCCTCACCTCCAAGCAGGAACCGTTCAAAACATTTCCTTTACTTAAACCTATCTCTCGCCACCTTCTCTGCTTCACTCCTTCTCTCCCATCCCATTCAATATCTTCGTAACTTCTCTTATTTTTTTTCTTCTCTTTCATTTTCAAAGAAAAAAAAAACCTCTGTAGCGTTTTTTTGCGATGGCAGGAACCGGGGTGGTTGCGGTTTATGGAAATGGGGCAATAACTGAAACCCACAAATCCCCTTTCTCTGTGAAAGTCGGGCTAGCGCAAATGCTCCGAGGTGGGGTCATAATGGACGTGGTCACCCCCGAACAAGCTCGCATCGCTGAAGAAGCCGGTGCCTGCGCCGTCATGGCTCTGGAACGAGTCCCCGCCGATATCCGAGCCCAAGGTGGCGTGGCTCGAATGAGTGACCCACAACTCATCAAGGAAATTAAGCAAGCCGTTACTATCCCCGTCATGGCCAAGGCCCGTATTGGTCATTTCGTTGAGGCCCAGATCCTTGAAGCTATTGGCATCGACTATGTTGACGAGAGCGAAGTTCTTACCCCGGCTGACGAAGAAAACCATATCAACAAACATAACTTTCGGATTCCTTTCGTTTGCGGGTGTCGGAATTTGGGAGAAGCCCTTCGGAGAATCCGAGAAGGAGCTGCTATGATTCGGACCAAAGGAGAAGCTGGAACCGGGAACATTATCGAAGCCGTCAGGCACGTCAGGTCCGTGATGGGAGATATTAGGGTTCTCAGAAACATGGATGATGATGAGGTTTTCAGTTTCGCTAAGAAAATTCAGTCTCCCTACGATTTGGTAATGCAGACGAAGCAGCTGGGGAGGTTGCCAGTGGTGCAATTCGCTGCCGGAGGAGTGGCGACGCCGGCGGATGCGGCGTTGATGATGCAATTGGGCTGTGATGGAGTGTTTGTGGGTTCTGGGGTTTTTAAGAGTGGTGACCCAGCTAGACGGGCTCGGGCGATTGTTCAGGCCGTCACTCATTATAGTGACCCGGACGTGCTTGCTGAGGTTAGCAGTGGGCTTGGTGAGGCAATGGTTGGTCTTAATTTAAATGATAAGAAGGTTGAGAGGTTCGCAGCTCGGTCTGATTAGTGTTTTTGAAGCTTTTGGGGTACGTGAAGGTGAGAAATTCCATTGTTTTTTTTTTTTAGCATTTAAGCATAAAATTTTGATGATATATAATATTTTTAATGTTTTAGTTCAATTTTTTTGTGTAATAGTTAATTTTCTAGTGCTGTTTTTATTGGTTTTTTTGTTTTTGCATGTCAAATTTCTGAATTGGGCGTTTTATTTGGCTGTGAATGTGGTTTGATTGCTTTGTTTTCTTTGGTGGTATAAAAATCAGGCTTTATGTAATATTTTAAGTTAGGTAAGAAGAAAAGCTGCCTGCTAAAGTGATGAGTTGTTGAGAGATGCGTGGCTTTCCTGTTTTTTCGGTATTGTTGAAGTATTCATAGCTTTGGATCCTGCTATAATTTTCAATTTTCCATATAGTGTGGTGGCAATTTTGGCTGCATCCTTTTGATTATTCACATAAATTGTAGTTTGATGCTTTGTTGTCATATTGTTTTGTTTCTATTTTCAAATAGTTCGGAGGGAGTGATTGATAGTGTAAAATGATTTATGTTATTATTGGATTTTGACATAAATGATACTACCATAACATGCTTCGAAAGTGATAGTTTTAAACTTCTAATGTGAAATCATTGGTTAATTCCTTTACATTTGTCATCTTGATCCTCCCACGAGAGTATATTGGACTTTTGTTATTATTTTTTTACTATCTTTCCAATGCATTGTACATTTCTTGTAAATGTGAGTGGTGATAATTTGTTATATGCATTGATTGCTATTAATATTTGAGCAATGTTTTTGAAGCATTGAACTCACTGTGGAGAGATTCGGTTGTGTTTGCAGGTATCCTGTGGTTGTGTCGCCACCATCGCCTTCATTATATGTACTTTTCCCAGATTATCCAAGTCAAGTGTAGTCTTTCATACAGTGGGGTCAACTGTTATGTCTAAACGTTCATTTAGTGACAGATGTTTTCAATAATTTTGCTGTTTCGTAATCTAAAATTTGATTTTAAGATTGCTAGGAATCAAACAGCTCGTCTCAACATCTTGCAACTATAATAATATATTTTTTCATTGATTAGGCTCAGAAACTTTACCTGCATTTTCATGTGGTATTGGTCTATGATTTCAGTGGCTTTGCTGGTTATGAAATTTTGTTTGTCTAATCTTGAGCTGCATTCCGCAATTTTCTTGTATGCTACTCTTTCTGCTGATTAAATGTTATGTTACTTGCTCATCTAGCCTGTAGAACATTTTGATGATGACTGAAATATTGAATAGTTCTCTTTGTTGCTGGTAGCCCTTTGGGTTTTCCCCTGATGACAAGCTTCATACAACACTAGTGTATAAACACTGCATATACGTGTTTGTATTTGAGATGATATACATGTTTTTATTTGAGATGAATTATAGACTCATTGTTTCCAACTGTGCAAAGTTGGCTTAGACTTTATTTGAATCACTTTCTTCCCAATAAATTGGGACATTTCTTTTTCTGGTGTACATCCATGAGGGCAAATTGTTTAATGGGCATTCCCAACGGAAACGAGATTATTACAGAATTGATAATGACAGACCCAAAGGTGGGTTGGTCATGCACTCCAGATTTTGCAGCCTTTGCCTTGGTTTGAACCGAACTGACAAGTGATGACTGCCTTATTCAGAAACGTTGCCAATAAAAGACGTATGGATTTAATAAAAAGAGCTCGGGACTCAGAAGGTGACATATGGAATTACAGCCAACAGAACTTGTGCGGTACCAGCTAGCTTGCTGATTAGCAGAAGTTGAAACTGCTTCACATTGGTAAAAACTTGCCCAGAACTGACTCTAGCTCCTCAATTACTCTTTGCGCACGGCTTGCAAGAGGAGCAATTGAAAAAAGTAGTATGACACACCTCCAATTGTAGCATTATGCAACTTTTCAGGCCCTTCCAATTCTGGGAAATCACCATCTGCAGCACGATTAAATACTCCAGCCAACCACCCCGAGTTCTTGTATCCTACCTCATATAATTTTGAAATCGCCATCATGAACCTAAGGACACAGCAACATCATCACCCAAAAGCAAAAAAAAAAAAAAAAATCGAATAGCGCTAATGGCTGGGATGAAATTCCCCCCAAAATATAGAAATTTTACCTCAGCTCTTCGCCGCAAGCTATAAGTGTCAAGCAGGCAAGCATACTTGTCAGGAACAGCAGCTTCTACCTCCTGGATGAAATTAGGATTAATCGTGGAAAAGTTTTGGCCAGTCCACAGGCCAATGTAACCAAAATGCACCCATTTCTTCAAAAGAGTAATGGAACTGTTGTCCAAGTCCTTGAAGAGGGGCACATGAAGTGACCCTTTAACGTATGCTTTTTCTCTCTCCCACTCCGGTCTAATGTCCAGTAACTTGAATCCCTTGGAATTCATGGCCATGGCTGCGTCCTGAGGCAGTATAGGCTTGACCTCACCCGACTTTATTAGCTGCTGGGAATTGCTTGAAGCAGCGGTACTGACCCTAAAGGTTCTGGTTTTTGAGGAAGTGAAGAAAGGTGGCTTCGGTTGCTTCTCGTGCTTCAGCGTCGATGCTTGGAAGTGGTTCAGTTGAATTGCCAGCTTTCTCTTATCCTGAAAATGCTACTTGCCGTTGTGTATAAAAATGGTATCGAGCCTAAAGCTTGTCATGATAATGATAAGAAAAACATATTTCTAAAGCTTTGAATATTGAAGTTGAAAAAAAAAAAAGTTAAAAAAGAATCTTATTTTTATGGATCTATCAACTCTTAGTAATTCTAGCTCTCAACCTTCTTTTTGTAGATCTTCTTTTAGTTTATCTTATTAGGTTATTATTTTTTTACTTTTTTTTTATATAAATAAGATGATACTTTTTTAAGAAGGAATCATTGATCAATCACCAACAACAAGATTTCTCTCTTGTAACAAACTTTCTTATATAAAATATATTTGGCTAAAAACTTCTTTTTTTTTTTGGTAATTTTATCTACTTTTTTCATAGTTAAATCTTTTAACTTCATGTATTTTTTTAAGCTATTTCATATTATGGATACTCTACATTAGAAATTCTTGTCAAATTGATTAAATAGATTATTGATCGCTTTCTCTCAATCAAAAAAAAGTTTTACTAATCCAATATCATATTAATAGTAAGTTATTGTAGTGAAAGACATATATTCATAAAAGTCAGGCTCCCAATTCGACATTAAGTCAAAATTGCGCTCAGAGTCTTGAACACCGGTTAGAATACATTGGTTATATGTCTGATTTATAGAACGTTTATGATTTGTATTATCTTGTCAAGTTGATCGATCTATACATTATTGTTATAATACCAAATAATATTATCAGGATTCTATCATCTGAAGAACCTGAAACTGAAATTGTATTAATTGTCATAACCTTAACCATACTACCTCTCGCTATGTATAGAAATGATGCCAAAGACGTTTTCTCAATCATTTATTATTGGATTAATATGTAAAATGGCCCCTGTACTGTCTCTTGCATCAGTTAATTACTCAAAGAAATAAAATTCTCATTTTCATACTTTAACTTTCATTCCTTTAATATTTTGATACCTTCCACTATCATCATTAATTAAATAATTAATATTGTTTGAAAGTCCAATAAAAATGTCATGTATTATAAATATTCAATAATCATCACATTAGCAAAAAAAGCTTTAAAATAAAAAATAAAATTTGATTTTTTAAAATTAAAAATTAAAAAAATAAATTGAAAATAGATAATATGTTGATAATTAAATATTTATGTCTATGTGTTGTTTTATGATTTTATTAGATATTAATGTCATGTAATTTACTTAATTGTGTTAGTTTGGAATATCAAAATGTTTGATAAAATAAAAATTTGAGTATCAAAGTTAAAATTTATTTTTTAAGTATCAAATTGACAAAAAAATATAGATGTAGCTATTTTTATACTTAACCCTTTATTATTTGATGTTATTTGCTTTTTTAGCATTCGGCCCTTGGGGTTTGTGTTATTCTGATTTGACCCACCAAAATTTATCAAAAATTGATCCCTAATAACGAACGGTAAGAAAACCCTTCTCTCCGTTCCATTTTCTCGCCCCAATCCCTCCTCTCCATTTCAAAATCAAAAAATAAAAATCGCCTTCATGAAATAAAAAAATAACAATTTTAGGGGTTTTCCAGTTTTCCTTGCAATGGTGAATCCAGTTTCGAGGGAAATGCTTTCAAGGTTATCCAACTCAGTGAATCTAGCTATTGACTTAGCTTCAAAGCTCGACCTCTGTCGTCAATTGAAGCAAGACTTATTGAAGGAAGACGCTGCTGCTCTGTCCGAGTTCCTTCCTCGACTCTTCGACCTTTACTCTGACCCGTCCGGTCCGGTTCGCAAATTTGCTACTGAGTACGCTCCTCTTGAATCCCTACCTCCATCCGCATTATATTAGCTTCTCTATTGCTTATAAATTGAAGTATATTTGTTTTCTTTTTTAAATTGAACGTAGGATTATTGGTGAAATTGGTGTGAAGCACCTTGAATTCGTAACTGAAATTGCACCGTTTCTGATAACTGTTTTGGAAGATGCTACACCTGCTGTTGCTCGACAATCTATTGCTTGCAGTATTGATTTGTTTCGCCATACGCTGGAAAAAATTGCAATTCAGGTATGTTTACTAATTCATAATTTGACTTGTCTGAGTTTGATTTCTATTGTAATTTGCTTTTTGTTGAATCTTAGTCCGTGAACACTGGCTTTTTAGGGATACAATTATTTACAAGGAAAACTGTTTTTGTTTTGTCTCCACTTGCTGTTAAGTTGTGTTAATTTTAGCCGTAAGGTGATGATTTGGCATCATTTAAGCTCTATATTTACCTCTCGTTGAGCAGTAGGCTATTTGCAGCTAACTAACTTTCTATTGAACCCTTCAAAAGTTCAGATGCTGTTTATGTTTGTTTCAGGGTCTATACTCCAGTGAGTTGGACAGTGATCTTGAATCATCGTGGTCATGGATGTTAAAGTTAAAGGAGAAGATATACTCTATAGCTTTTCAGGTAGGAATTGATTCTTTTTGTTTCATGACAATTGGAATTTGTTCATTGCCTGATTCATTGTAAAATTTAATCAGCCAGGAAGTGGTGGGATAAGATTGGTGGCTCTGAAGTTTGTTGAAGCAGTTATTCTTCTTTATACTCCTGATCCTAATGGTTCTCCAGAGCCCCCTTCTGATGGAGGTAATTTACTTAGATTTCCTCATCAGGGTTAGGAGGCTTGAAGAAAGACTGTCATATTGTCATTTTAATATGTTATTATACTAGCATTTAGTATTTTTTATATGTCCTATTCAATTTACTTTGTAGGAACCCCTATAGAATTTAACATAGCTTGGCTTCGTGGGGGCCATCCTTTACTCAATGTTGGGGATTTGTCGATTGAAGCTAGCCAACGTTTGATTTTGTTGCTTGATCAGCTTAGATTTCCAACAGTAAAATCGCTCACCAGCTCGGTCATTGTTGTGCTTATTAACAGGTATGATTTCCACTCACTTCATTTTACTGCAACTTATTTCCTGGCATTCAGTACATCTGGATACTATCTTTAGTTCTGATGTGAATAACCAGGAAATGTATCTATGTAGCATTGTTATAATTTTCAATACTTGTATAAAGAAGAGAATTGAAAATTTTAGTATATATCAAAATTTTCGATCACAAGTTCTGTGTAGAAAAAGCATTACTGGTGTGCTATTGTCCTTGAATATGAATCTTTAAAAGTCCACTTTTTCTTATTGTACTTAATTATCAAATTGTGGTTTTCAACTTTTGGTTATATTGCTGTTTTTACTTTCTAGTTTTTCCATTGTTTTCATTTTGTTTTGTCTTTGATGTCAGTCTTTCAGCAATTGCAAAGAAACGGCCTGCATATTATGGACGTATTCTACCAGTTTTGCTTAGTTTGGATCCCCCAAGCTATGTTATCAAAGGGGTTCATGTGTATGGAGCACATCATGCTTTGAAAAATGCCTTACTCTCCTGCTTGAAATGTACACACCCAAGTGCTGCACCGGTATTTATTTTATATTAAACATGCCCTTTTAGACTCTTATCCATTACTAAGGTCGCATCTCCCCTTATACTTTGGTGTTTCTTTTACATTTTACGTAATCAATGATGATATTATACTTGTTTTTTCATGTAACTTAAACATAAGTTGCTAAGTACTTAGGGATCATGAGAGTTGAGTGGCAATTGTTTTATGTTGGAAATGGTGAATGCGTTCTTTAAACTATTTGACATGTTTGTTTTTTTAATCAATGATTTGAAAGATGTTTAATGAGTTTAGTGCACTGGTTTTAACCACTCAATTTGTTTTCTAATATGGTACCATTACTTATTTTGTACTTGTTTACTTAGCATTATCTTTATTATCTTGAATAATTGCACTATTGTTACTGAGCATCCACTGAATACTGAAGTTGACTACCATGCCCACTTTTGATATGTACTTTGTTTTTGGTTTACACAGTGGAGGGATCGTTTACTTGGTGCCTTGAGAGAGATGAAAGGTGGAGGACTGGCAGAGCTAGCTCTAAACCAAGCTCATAAAATTAATGGAAGTGTGGAAGAGGAAAAAGATGATTCTTCAGTCATAAAGGTATCTACAATGTTGTTTCATGTATATTATTGGCATACGTATGTGCTGGCTTGTGCAATCTTTTATTAGCACATGAACATATATGCATATGTATTGAGCTTAATAATAATAGGTTTAGGAACTTGCAGGAAGAAAAACCCTTGATTAAAGCATGTGATGTTGTTGGTACCAATGTGGGAAGGAAAAGATCTGGAACTGAGGACAATAGTGATTTGGCTGAAAATGATGATGTGTCTGGAAAACGTGTCAGGTCAACACCTAGTGTCTCAGAAGAGTCAACAAAAGAGTTAAACAGGAATACTACTATGTCTCAGGGTGACATTTTTTCAACTCAACCTACCACAAACAAAGGAGATGTTGATACTGGACCAGTCCAGCAACTTGTTGCCATGTTTGGAGCCTTGGTTGCTCAAGGAGAACAAGCTGTGGGATCTTTGGGGATTCTTATTTCAAGCATATCTGCTGACTTGCTGGCTGATTTAGTGATGGCTAACATGGGTAACCTTCCTCCCAGTCATCCTCACACTGATGGAGATGATGAATTGCTGGAGAACATGTGCATAGTTGGAAGTGACACTCAAGCGAAGTATCCACCATCATTTTTAGCTGATGTTGTTTCACTGTCGAGTACTTTCCCGCCAATAGCCTCATTACTTAATTCTCAGCAATCAGTTTCCAATAAAATAGTGGTAATTTTTTTTTTTATTTACCCCAGCAGAAGTTATACACATGACCGAGACCAACAATTAATGCATAGAAATCATATCACAAATTCATTTTCTATAAAGAAGCAACTAGGTTTTTAGTGGATGCCTATTGACGTTTGATGGATTTGGTGGGCGTAAATTTGTATTTGACCATACCAAAGATGGGCCAATAAACAAAAGCTTGATTAAAATTTGTTGTGGGGTCAGTCATGTTGACGGAGACTCCTTTCTCCTCTTTAATTTTGCCTTTATCATGTGTGCATCCCTTTTTGTTTTTGGTCTAACATGTCTATTTTGTTAAAGATACAGAAAACAGAAGGGGAGGAAGAAGTTGATGTTGTGGCTGGCCCAAATAATGCTGTTGCACATGCTGGCATGGCTCATGAGGCTGAAAATGCTTTGTTGGCTGCTGATTTACCAGTTTCTTCTGACATTGTTTTGCCTGGAATGGAGAAGATTGATCTACCTACTCCGTCTGATATCCAAGATGTGGGGAATCTTGAAAGTGAGATACCTGGTTTGGATTCTTCTGTTCATAATGATGGATTGTCAGATACCCAGGCAGCTTCCTCGTTGGTCTCTACTGATCTAGAAGATGCTAGTCAAGACCAAGTTACAAGTTTTGGTGGAAGGTCACTGCTGCATGTGTTTCCATCAATTTCAACAGATAGGTCTGAGGAGCTTAGTCCAAAAGCAGTTGTTACCGATTCCAACAGCATGATTTCCTCAACAGCAACTTCCGTTGTTTCATCCTATTGCTTTGTCTTGCCCAAGATGTCAGCACCTGTTGTTAATCTTTCTGATGATCAGAAGGATGATTTGCAAAAGTTGGCTTTTATACGTATCATTGAGGCATACAAGCAAATAGCAGTAGCTGGAGGTTCTCAAGTTCGCTTTTCTCTGCTTGCTTATATGGGAGTTGAGGTGCTAGTTCTGATTTCTTATGGATGTTCAGATCTTTCTACTGATAACTATCTGGTTGTGATATTTTTGTTATTAGTGAATGTCTTGCTAGTTTTGGCATTTTGTGCTAAATAATTTTATGCTTTTCTTTTCTCAGTTGCCATCAGAGTTAGACCTACAGAAACTTCTACAAGAACACATTTTGTCAGATTATATAAATCATGAGGTAACTTGATATTTCCAATTTCTATTCATGTTTGGATGTGCCTCAAGCTGTTCACTAGACATGAACTACTTTAATTATGACTTTATAGCTGAAACACGGATGCTGAGACCATCATTGTGTTCTAATATCACCTCAACTTTCCAATCTGCTCATATTTTTTCTGGTCTTTTGTCAATTGATTTTTAAAAGTACTACTTTATTGTTCATAAATTCATATAAACTCTGTTCTAGCTGACAATAATTATTGATGGCTTCAGGGACACGAGTTGACATTGCGTGTCCTCTACAGGTTATTTGGAGAGGCAGAAGAGGAAAGTGATTTCTTCTCATGTACAACTGCTGCTTCCGCATATGAAACATTCCTTCTGGCTGTAGTATGTATTCTTTTTATTATGCCTATCTTGTTCTTCCTCTGAGAAGCCCATCTTTCTGAGGAAATTTCTTTAAATGCAGGCTGAAACTCTTAGGGACTCTTTTCCACCTTCTGACAAATCTTTAAGTAGACTACTTGGTGAAGCTCCTCGCCTGCCAAAATCGGTTTTGAATTTATTAGAGGGTTTGTGCTCTCCTGGAATCTCAGAGAAAACTGAGAAGGAGTCACTAAGTGGAGATAGAGTTACTCAAGGCCTCAGCACCGTATGGAGTCTAATTCTATTGAGACCCCCCATTCGAGATGTGTGCTTGAAAATTGCTTTGCAGGTTTGTGATTTATCTTGGATAATACATCTTAATTGAAGTTTTCTTTTCCTTATCTTTTGTTTGACTTTTATTTTCTCTTTACCTCTTAAAGAGTGCTGTTCATCACTTGGAGGAAGTTCGAATGAAAGCAATACGTCTGGTAATTGTTCATAACTTGCCATTGAAGTAACTAGTTGGCTGCTTGCTGTTATCTGTTTTACAATTGAGGATGTCTTTCATTTTATAGGTAGCTAATAAGCTTTACCCTCTATCATCCATTGCTCAACAAATAGAAGATTTTGCAAGGGAAATGGTGCTCTCTGTAGTAAATGCTGATGGTACAGAAAGAACAGATGCTGAAGGATTAATCACTGAATCACGTAAGGTAATAATATGATCTTTGTGATTTGAAATGCTGTCATTTCCAACCTGATTATGCACAGTTTGTTTTACATAAGTCATGAAATCTTTTATGTCTGGTTAAAATTGGAATAGCTTGATGTTGTTTTTGAACACTTTCTACTTATATAAATATTGAAAAGGTATATGCTCATATAGATGCAGATATATGCAGATGTTGTGTGTGTTCTTGTATATGGACTTTATAATATGAAACCATTACCAGGTACATAAAAAAGCCATGAGCTACTAGTTGTCTTAGAATTTCTTCTGTTGTATATATTTTATTTTCTTTTTTCTTTTTCTTCTTTTTTGGTGGATTGGAGGGGCAGGGGGGGAGGAAAGGGAGAGGTACACTTTGCTTTCCAGTACATGAAGTTTTAGCTATCTTCTTTGACCATTTCTTTTCTTAAAAAAATAAATGATTTATGTCTAACCTGGGATATACTTCATTTTATTTCCTCTGCTTCCTTGGTTGAAAAAAATGCTTAACTACTTGACAGGTTGGTGATGTAGTGGTTCAAAATTAACTGCAAAATGTGTTATTTTGAGTAAAACGTTTTTAGTAATTTTTTGAGAGTTTTGTACTGAATTAAATTATACATAGTTGAAGGATCTATCGATGGATTTCTTAGTGAGTTTGGCCTGCAACCTTTAACAGGATTCTGATTCAGAAAAGCCGTCAAATGAGCATCAGTCAATGAGTTCCATTAGTAAAGACATCTCTGATGATGTTCATCAGTCAGAAACATCTCAGAGTGTGTCATCCCTTTCTGTCCCTGAGGCACAGCGGTGCATGTCTCTGTATTTTGCTCTGTGTACAAAGGTGTTACTTTTTCTATTTTGATTGCTTGTTTCTTCATAACCCTCTAAAGGGATTAATATTTTGCTGTTGTTATCATTTGACAGAAGCACTCTCTTTTTTGCCAAATATTTCTTATCTACAGTAGTGCATCAAAGGCAGTTAAGCAGGTTTGGTTAATGCGTATTGGAATCTTATTTTAGAAATTTATCCAAATCCTTAGTATTCTTCCTGTGTTTTTTTCTAATTAATTAGGCAATGCAGGCAATCCATCGTCATATTCCCATACTAGTTCGTACCATGGGCTCGTCATCTGACCTTCTTGAAATTATTTCAGATCCTCCTAGTGGAAGCAAGAATCTTCTGATGCAGGTTTTGATAGTTAAATAAACTCTATAATTTTCTGAACCCCAAGCAGAAGTTCAAAATTTTCTAAACTGGTTTGCCTTTTCTTTTTTTATCAACCTTGCCTCAATTATGCCAGGTATTGCATACACTGACTGAGGGGACGGTTCCTTCAGCAGAATTGATATTTACCATTAAGAAGTTATTTGATTCAAAATTAAAGGTACGAGTAAATTTTTTTTTTTTTAAGACCCAGATTGCATTGAGGATATTGGCTAAGGCGTGTATAGTTTGGATTGGTGACAGGATGTTGAAATTCTAGTTCCAGTATTGCCATTCCTACCAAGAGATGAGGTTTTCTCCATTCTCTGAATAATTTCCTTTCCCATTGCCTACAACCATGATTGTTTTGCTCTGAAGAATGTTGTCTTGATCAATTTTGTGGTGTAAATGGATTATATCTATCAGGAATGTGACTTATGTCCAGACAAGGCAAGATATTGCCATCTAAGTTTCAAGTCCTTAAACGAAAGGAAATTCTTGGTCCATTCATTTCTTACTTCATGGATCAAGTCGTTAGATTTTGATTTAGAAGATGAACAAGTTGGATATTCAAGAAAAAAAAGATACATAATGCTGACTGCACAATTCCTTTTTCACTAGAATCAAAGGCTAAGCCTTATTAAATAAAGATGAAAGGTTGCTATTAGGGATGCCCTTGCTATAAAAAATTTCATGTCAAGAAGATACATCACAACTTATTGCTTCAATATCACGAACAAGTCTTAACCTTCTTTGGGTTGGCTGTCATTTACCCATCTACTTTCATTAAATTGAGAATCAACCTCAAAATGTGATTTAGAGTTTGACACAAAATGTTATCTATGAGAAATTGGTGTGATTGTGTAATATTGTCTATGTGGAAACTGGAAGTTTTTTGTGGCATTAGCAGCATTGGTTCCATTGTTTCTCTTAAAGATATGTGATTAAAAGATTTGTTTATAATTGTTGTATATGTTGACTTTTGGTAAGAATAATTTGCTTACAGAAGTAAGCAAATGCTTGTTCATGCTCTTTCTTCATTCTGCTGTGGATTTCATTCGAACAAATTTACTTCGTTTACTTTTTGCTTACTATTGCCTAGTTTAAATTCTTACTAAATAGTTTCTCCAACGTCCTCTTGTTTAAGAGGTGATCTTTGAATGCATTATATTGGTTTTCGTTGGTGTTGCTTTGGCCTTCTCTGCTGCATATTGTTTTAATAGTTTATTTTTTAGGTTTTGCTGCTCTTTCCGTATCTTGTAAATCTTCTGCCAGATAAGTTCCAAGCTGCACTTACCCATTTGCTACAGGTATCTTTCTTGGCCCATGCCCCCTTGCCCAAAAGTTAAATTTGTCTAATATAGTGGTTTTTCCTCTAGCTGTCATTTCTAGGGATCATAAGGTATGGTTGATTACATGCTACAGCTGCACTTTTCTTTTGTTGCTTTTTAAATTCATTTATCTGGAAATATTTCACTAGGAATATATTCAGTAGCATGTGAAATATTATGATGATCTATTGTCTTTGTCCATTTTATATTTTGATTGAAAATTTTGCTTTGGGGAGCACATAACCTGCATTTATTTTAGTTGCATGTTCTGTTTCATTGCTAATTGGACTCTCCGTACCTAGGGATCTTCTCATTCTGGTCCAGTGCTCTCCCCAGCTGAAGTGTTAATTGCTATCCATGGCATTGATCCCGAAAGAGATGGAATTCCCTTGAAGAAGGTTTTTTTTGCCCTCCTTAATCTAGAATTTCTTGATCCTGCTGTTTGTTCCTTCTTTTAAACTTCTTAACGTTTAGAAATTCACAATTTAGTAATCTTTTGTGCTGCAATCAGGTCACAGATGCATGTAATGCTTGTTTTGAGCAACGGCAGATATTCACCCAGCAAGTTCTAGCGAAGGTCTTAAATCAGTTGGTCTGTACTATAACACTTCTTTATGTTTTTATCACCAAAATTTGCTACCATCTCTGGCTGAATTTACAGATGATGAATGTTCTTCCCTGTAGGTTGAGCAGATTCCTCTTCCTTTGTTGTTTATGCGTACTGTATTACAAGCCATTGGTGCTTTTCCTGCATTGGTAAGGAAATATCCTTTAACTTGCTTACTTGAAGAGTATTATAGATAATTGTAGTTATTTATTACTGAAAAAAGAAAAAGCTTTCTAGGTAATTTATTTTGTCTGCTAGGTAGCATAGCAATTGCCAAAATGGTTTCATGTCCAATAATTAAGATTCATAGTTCCTTTTTATTTAATTTCTGCTTTTTTATTAAAAAAGTTACTACCTCTGGCTGCTCTTCGTTTTATCTGAGGGAGAGTGTAAAAGCTGTTTAAAGAATTTAACATGATAATAATAGATATTCACGACTCATTGATGACTTGATCACTCAAAATTTTGTAGGTGGAATTTATAATGGAGATTCTTTCTCGTCTTGTAAGCAAGCAGGTGAGTACTTTTATCACAGTAAGCTGACCCTTCTTTTCTTTATGGATCATGCTTATATTATCATTTAATTAATGGGTTATTGCAGATATGGAAATACCCAAAGTTGTGGGTAGGATTTTTGAAATGTGCACTCTTGACAAAGCCTCAATCTTTCAGCGTGTTGCTTCAGGTGCATGTTCTTTTGTTAACTGATTTTAAAATTCCATTTTGTATCTCCCGATATCATGTTAACATTTTAGAACCAAAACCTGTTCTTTTTGTTTATAATTATATGATTTTTGTCCTTCAGCTACCTCCTCCACAGCTGGAAAATGCACTGAATAGAACTGCAGCGCTCAAAGCTCCTTTGGTTGCTTATGCTAGCCAACAGAATATACGAGCTTCACTTCCAAGGTTCAAATGAAGACTGATTTTTTTTTTTTTTTTGAATGGATAGAAAAGAATTCAACGTATACTCTATATATGGCCCCATTGTCTGTTCCTGATCATCATTTACACCCACTTTTTTATCTTTTGGCATTTTTGTCTATTTCCAGGTCTGTATTGGCAGTTTTGGGACTTGCTCCGGATTCTCAGTCTTCCAGTCAGGTACAAACAAGTCAGGCTCTTCACACTGGAGATACAAGCAATTCAGAGAAAGATGCAGTGGCAGAGAAATCTAAGGAATCATCTAGTGCTAGCTGAAGTTCCAGAAATAAAATTTTGCAGGAACTAATGCTTAAAGGTTAACGTTTCTACATCTCTGACTGCCATGGGTCCACGAGCTCCCGAATCTGGTCTTCGATCAAATATATCTAACCCACATATATATAAATGCCATTGGTAGAAAATGGCTGGCTGAAAATATTGAATCCGCAGGAATTTCACAGGTTTGTAATCATGTACAATAGGGTTGGTTGGAATTTTGATGAGTTGAAGTAGAATTAGCACAATCTATCTCGTTTATTTGATGATGTATTGCATTATGACTTTTCTCAAGCGGCCTGTGAATAATAATAATAATAATAATGTTGTTACATTGATAGATAGTTTTTAACGAAAAACAGGGTTTTGTTTTTTAGAACATTAAGAATCCAATGACAGCTCGTGTCAACAGAATCTTACAAAGGAATCAGATTGGCCCCCACAAACCTTGATTTTTTTGTTTTTGGGAATCGGAGGTGACCAAATCCAACATCTAGAAATATGAGTATGACAGAGAGCCTACCTTATTATTAACAGAGATGGGAAAAACATGCGGCTAATTTCCTGTAGCATGTAACGAACTATGAGATAGAAGATGTTCGTTCAATTTGGAAGAATATTATTATCAAGAAAAGGTTGATTCAGTTGGTAAAAATTATTTATTCTGACATAAAAATGTCAGAAATTTTTTGTTGAAATCTTTTGAATAAAATTTTATAATCATTATTTTTAAATTATCAGATATAATAAATTTTGTCAAAACATTGAATAATTTATTTATCTTGAATTTAAAATAAAAAAATGTAACGAACTACTACTTGGGCCGCAAAGCTTAGAAAAGTTGAGCCTTCCTGTAGTAATAATTTGATAATGGGATTGGGACTAAACTTGACCGCCTGTAATTTTGTAAGTAGATAAAACCACACCCCACACCCCCCCCCCCCCCAATTCCCACCACCCCATCAAGGGCTTTCCTTTCGTATAATAATTCATTTAATAATTCATTTAATAAACTCATCAAGTCTTGGTGGAGAGCAAAAGGCAAGATTTATAAAAAAAAAAAAAAAAAAGAAAGAAATCGCCAAGCAGCAGCAAAAGAAATCCGTAGAAGAGGAAAATCGCCAAGCAGCAGCAAAAAACAAAAAAATTTTTTTTTTTGAAGAATGGGCGTTGATTATTACAAGATTCTTCAGGTCGACCGAAATGCAAAAGACGAAGATTTGAAGAAAGCGTATCGTAAACTGGCCATGAAGTGGCATCCCGATAAAAACCCTAACAACAAGAAAGAAGCTGAAGCCAAATTTAAGCAAATCTCTGAAGCTTACGATGTAACAATTTTTTTTTTTTACTTTTTTTTCCTCTCTTATTCTTTTTTAATGAAAATTTCATTTAATTATAGGTTTTGAGTGATCCCCAAAAGCGTGCGGTTTATGATCAGTTCGGAGAAGAAGGGTTAAAAGGCCAGATGCCTCCTCCGGGGGCGGGAGGGTTCCCGGGAGGGGTGGACGGAGGTCCGACGATGTTCCGGTTCAATACTCGGAGCCCCGACGATATTTTCTCGGAGTTTTTTGGGTTTTCGAGTCCGTTTGGAGGTATAGGTGATATGGGCGGGTCACGTGTAGGGGCGTCGGGGTTCCCCAGGGGCATGTTTGGAGAAGATATTTTCGGCTCGTTTAGGGGTGGAGCTGGAGAGTGTTCTACAACTATGCCCCGTAAAGGACCCGCAATTGAAAGAACATTGCCTTGCAGCTTGGAGGATTTGTACAAAGGGACTACCAAGAAGATGAAGATTTCTAGGGATGTTTCTGATGGTAGCGGGTAATCTTTTATTTTCAATTGTTTGGATTATAGTTTTTTTTTTTCTATTTTGTAAGTTAATTTAATTGGGTAATGCTTATTGTTTCTATATTGATTTTGCTATGTGGATAATGATTTTTCAGCTCGATTTATGTGTAGATCTAAATTCAAATTTTATTAGCTTTGAATTATATGACTTGTGATTACTGTAGAACATCTATAATTGAATCCTGTGGGAGGTTTTTAGGCATAAGAGAGGGAATAATTAACATTTTCAAGTTATGGTTATATGAGCATAAGTCACAAAGGATGTTTACAGAAGTGGCCAAGTTTGACTTTTTGATAAAGATATTGCTACTACTTAATAGGATAATGGGTTCTAATCATTTAAAATGATTGGTTGTTTCCTGAGTGTTGACAAAGTTGCATGACGGTTTGTTTTGAACTGAGAAAGTTGTGATTATTGAGATCTTATGATCGTAATTTTACATTGCTATTCAATTTTGTCCTTTCTCGTTTGAGGTCTTAATGTTCACGAGAGATTTAGATTGGTCGCATTAATCAGAAAAAAGCTTTATTTCTTTGCACCAATGTCTAACCTTTCTATGAATTTGTTCCTTCTTCCCTACTTAGCAAAATGATTTTGTCTTTCATTCTTCTTTTCCCTTTTTGTTTTTTGGTCTTGTTTTACCATCTTTTAAGCTACTCAAAACTTAAGTGCTTGTCGTCAGTTATTCAATTTGCATGAGTGATAGAAATACCTTTCATGGTGTTATATTATTTGTTTGGTTGGTGTGATTATTTCTTTCTATTTTGGCATTCCCTCCTCGATAAAGCATCTTTTTGTACTTTGTTCTTTGTTAATAAAGATTAGATTGATCTTGGAGCTTCCTTGTTGATCTTTGTGTTTGTGACCAACTTTGGGGATTTCTTGATGCTTGCCCAAGATTCCTTTTTAAATTCTATTATTTATACCAAATTTGTACTTTGGCTTCATTCAATGACCACTAACGCATTATAAACATGATGGTGGATTTGCTGTGGTATGTCCTTGATTAGTCTTGCTGTTGTGCTTCATTTTAGATTATCTGTTGTGCTTCATTTTAACCAGATTATCGACAGACCAGTAGTCTTTTAGGCTGGCACACTGGATAGAAGTTCCTAGAGCAAAACTTTACATAAGCTTAACTTTCCGTGTGAATTCAGCTTTTGAAGTCTGAAGTTTGCATGCTACTTATTGCTTATTTGCTAATATTGTGAGAGCTCACAATTCTGCACTGTGTATATTTTATACAAGACATAAGTGGTCAAAGTATGGTGAGTGAAGTTCCTACTTTTTAACCATTTATATGTAGTATAGCACAAAAAAAAATAAAAAATCACAAAGCCCTTATATTTGTTGTTTTCGGAAACTGTTTGATATTCTATATTAACCATAAAACTATGATTTTTTTAAACATTACAGGAGACCTACAACAGTGGAGGAGATTCTTGCTATTGAGATTAAGCCAGGGTGGAAAAAAGGTACAAAAATTACTTTTCCAGAAAAGGGAAATGAGCAACGAGGGGTCATTCCTTCTGATCTTGTGTTCATCATTGATGAGAAGCCTCACAGTGTGTTCAAGAGGGATGGTAACGATCTTGTTGTTACTCAGAAGATATCTCTAGTGGAAGCTCTAACTGGTTATACAGCACAGCTGACAACACTTGATGGACGGAATCTGATGGTCCCTATTAACAACATCATCGGTCCAACCTATGAAGAAGTTGTTAAAGGGGAGGGAATGCCCATTCCCAAAGAACCTTATAAGAAAGGAAATTTGAGAATTAAATTCAACATCAAGTTTCCTACCAAGCTTACAACAGAGCAGAAAAATGGCCTGAAGCGGTTAATATCAACTCCCTAAGAATCAGTGGTGGCCCTTGCTACCATTAGGCAACTTGTGTAAGTTTACATTTGTTTTTATTGCTCTTTTTTTTTTTTTTTTTGTTCTTGGAAAGGAAATTCATGTGTTGATGAACTGGGATATCATAATGGTTATCTAGAAGTTTATAAATTATTTTCAAATTTCCATTTTCTCTGATTGTTAAAATTTTTCTTAACCTTGGTGTAACTGGTTAGAGCTTATAGTTGTGTTCCTTAATTTGGCCCAATTCTCCCTTATTTCACTGTATACAAGTCTTTTATTCCTTTAGAACTTCATTTGGAGATTGTGCTTGACCACTCCTTTCAGTGATGAAAGGGGAGTGGAGTGGCATGGACCAGGTCAATTTGCTCCAGTTAAGGCCGGCCGGCCAGCTTTATCTATGAACAAGGAAACCATAAGTTCAATCCATTATGAATGTCATTTAAGTTCAATCCATGCAAGTTGGGACGAGAAATGGAATGGCTTGTTGGGTTTACCATACGATGAAAATAATTGAAAGGTACAGCCTCTTTCAGCTCATGATGAACTTTCAGGTGCAGCATGGTATCGAGGAATAGAACAATGTAACTCGTGAACATGCACAGGAAAGATTCGTTAGCCCTTGACATGGACCGTAATGGCTTGTCATAAACCTAGCTCTGCTCTAGATTGTGGTTGTTTATAGGATTTGTAATTAAAGAGCAGCAGCAGCTAGTTTTGTCAAATTGAGCGGTTTTGAAAACAATGTTGTTGTATTCCCAAATCCCTGTCTTCATTAAACCTAATTATAAGCAAGTTTTATGCTACTACTACTAATTTTTTTGGTTTAACTAACTTCCTACTTGCATTTCTTTACCAAACATTGAACATCAATCATTAACTACATTGAATAGCATCATCTAACCATTACCAACTTAAAACTTATTCTATCAATATTTATATTATTTTCTCAAAAAGTGAAACTCTAATTACTTTTCATGTCTCTAAGATTGCACCAAGTAAATACCATTTTGGACAACACAAAATTATTATTATTATTATTATTTAAAATAAAAAAAATAGTATGATAGCAATAGTGAAATTTAATAATTTAAAATTTAATGCGATGATACATTATGAATATAATATTAAAATAAAATATAAAAATGATACGATTTAAAATTTTAATGATAATTTTATATAAATTTAATAAAATTAATAAAATATATTATATATTTTGTGTAAATACATAAAATATAATTAGAATATATCAATTTTATTATTACCAGTCTAGTGACAGTTTTTCTGAAAACAGTGTAGACTAGAGTGGTGAGCATCTCGCAGTTACGGGGTCCCATGCAACAACCAATGGGAAGCTCCAAAGCGTGAAAAGGAGGGGAGCGGCACTAGCAAATTTCTCTCTCTCGTCTCTTCTAGTCTCGCCCTTTGCTTCGCCCCCCTTTTTTTTTTTTTTTTTATTTACATTTGTGTTTGGGTTTGGATCCCTTCTCTCTGCCTCCTCATCCTCAATCCTCTATGTATAGTTGCCGTGGATAAAGATTTCATTCGTTGATAATTGGCCATGCAAATGGCTTCCACTGCTCGAACCGTCGAGGAGATCTTCAAAGATTACTCTGCTCGAAGAACTGCCATCGTTCGTGCTTTAACTAACGGTAAATTTATTCCTTCACCTCTTTTTATGCTTCAATTTCTTTAAATCTCTTTATCATAGCTGCTTAACGCTGCCTTTTTCTTTTCTCTGTCGTTCTCTCAGATGTGGATGACTTTTATGGACTCTGTGATCCAGGTAATATCTGATTGGAGATCTCAACTCTCCTTTTCCAATTTCAATTTCAAATCTATTTTTTGATATTGATTTTGCCTAATTTCGTTGTTTTATTATTATTTTTTTACATGGAAGTATTAGGTTTCTATTCTTAATTGAATTTAGAAATTTGCGTTCCTCAATAAATAGAAAGAATCTCCAAATCATCGAAATTTTGGTAATTAAAGTTACTGAATTCCAGAATTTTCTTTGCGTTTTGTTTGGTTTAGATAAAGAGAATTTATGCCTGTACGGACATCCAAATGAAAGCTGGGAAGTAACTCTGCCAGCGGAGGAAGTTCCACCGGAGCTTCCTGAGCCAGCGCTTGGTATTAATTTTGCAAGAGATGGAATGAACCGGAAAGATTGGTTGTCCTTGGTTGCTGTGCATAGTGATTCTTGGTTGATTTCTGTGGCTTTTTATCTTGGTGCACGTCTTAACCGCAATGAAAGGTACTGTCTTGTCTCTCTTTTTGCTTCATGTGTGGAACATATGAGTATGCGGTTATAATGTCATTGAAAATCAACAACTTTGATTACTATCAGGAAAAGCTTCCCCCCTTGTTTTTCCATTGCAATTCAGTTTCAGTTGTTAGTCTAATGATGGTTCAGCCTTGAACTATTTTTGCTTTGTTGGGGAAGTCCCAGATTCGAGGCTATGCATGATTGCCAAAACGAGTATAGAAGTAATTTCTTGTGGCGCTTGGCAGAGTAAAAACTTGATATATGCTTGCATAGGTGTCATGCTGTTGTGTTCATAGTTTTCTTGTTTATAGAATACAAATTATAATTGTTTATTACAATTCTTCTATACAGGAAACGTCTATTTAGCATGATTAATGATCTTCCCACAGTCTTTGAGGTTGTGACTGAAAGGAAGCCTGTTAAAGACAAGCCAAGCATGGATAGTGGGAGCAAATCTCGGGGCAGCACAAAGGTTAGTCAATTAAAACTTGTTATTATTTGAGCTTGCAAAGTTTCAATCACATACTTTTTTCCCAAGTTGTAGTATGATTGATGCCCAGTTTGGGATGAATGAGGCCTGCATAGAAAGGCTAATGTTCCCCCCAAGAATGAATGAATTTTCTGTGCTTAAACCGTGCAGAGTTTAGATCTTTTCATCTTAGTCATTAACTGGGTTCTTAATATATAGAGATCAAGTGATGGAGAAGCGAAAAGCAATCCTAAGCTTGCAGATGAGAATTACGAGGATGATGAAGATGAACACACCGAAACACAGTGTGGCAGCTGCGGTGGAAATTACAGTGCAGATGAGTTTTGGATCGGTTGTGATGTTTGTGAGAGGTGGTTCCATGGAAAGTGTGTTAAGATAACACCTGCTAGAGCTGAGAGCATTAAGCAGTACAAATGTCCATCTTGCAGCATGAAGAGGGCAAGGCAGTGATAGTGACTAAAATGATGAGAAGACGACAGAGAGACATTTCAATTGCTGACAAAGTAGTATAGCAATATTCCTGTGTTCGGAAATGTAATGAAGCTTATTGTCAAAATATATGTTTATAACAGATGCTTGGGAAGTTCTACTTCCTTGCTGACACCTTTTAAAGAGTACTTTACGTGTCCATCCAGCCATTCGGTTATGTTTGGGGGTGGTCTTCATGTTATGGTAAAATTAATAGTAACTATTTTTCTTTCTCCCTTGATCTTGGAGGAGATCATAGCCAAAAAAGTTTGAACAAGGAGCATAACCCTTTGAATTTAAATTAAATAATTCATTTGGACTCTCTGAATTCCGACAATTAAGAGACACAATAAGACATTGTAGGGCACCCGTTAATCCTATCAATTTATTCTTAGCGCTTATCGCCACTTTTTTTTTTGGTTTCCAGTTGTTTTTATAATCCCTCATACTACAAGGCGAATGCTCGTGCTACAATCGAGCCATTCTATCCACAATGCGCTGTTCTAGTTGCTCTGATGGCTTAGCCAAGGAACGCCTGAGATGGACTCGAGAGCTTCAGGATCTATTCGAAGAAGCTGTTAATTAGCTCGGAGGTCCAGAGTAAGTTTTGAGCTATGGGTGTTTTTTTTTTTTTTTTCTTTGATTCATGGTTGGTTTTCTACGTCTCTTTGGTTTATGGTGGGTGATTTTTGCGTAAATTTTGGGTGGCAGGGGCGAACGCCAAAGGGTATTCTGAAGGATATGGCCTTTGATGGACTGACCATTTACAATGTCAAAGTCATCTGCAGGTTAACTGATCTCTCTCCAATGGTTATTTCTGCCTTAATTTCAAGATCATTTACGTATTGTCATTGATTTATTCTATAAACAATTAACTAATCTTTGGTCTTCATCAACTGATTCATATATAACTAATCTTTGATCTTCATCAACTGATTCATATATCTTTAATATTGTTTTTCCAGAAATACAGGATTTTAAAGTTTGTACCAGAAAGGCAGAAACAAATACGAGTTAAGTTTAATGAAACTTCCGTCTTTGACTAACATTGAAGTTAGGGAAAGAAAGAACAGTAAGATGGTCTATCTAAAGCAAGTTTGAGAGGAGAAACATTTCAGAGATATTGCCTAATTTCGGTACAACATCGTGAGTTATCATTTCTTTTCTGTTTTGCTGGAGAATTATCGCTGTAGTTTCATATATATTCATTACTCTCATTGTTTGCTTATTGTATCATTGGCTGTGATTGAAAAATCATTGAGGAGGCGCTCAGTTTCATGAATCCTTGCAATTGCATCTGGAAGCACAAAGAAAACAAGGGGATGATCAACACCAGTTATTTCCATTTATATATATATATATATATATATATATATATATATATATATCTATGTAAACATATATCCATGCATGAGCAAAACATGAAAAATTTTCGATTCTCGTTTTTTTCTGTTTCCTTACAAAGAAGAAAGGTATAGCCCCAGGGATGTAGTTTAGCAATTTCTTGAGGATTTATATTGAAGGTGGAAAGGAACTTGAAGATTAAGATTGAAGCTCAGGTGAGATTCCTTGAGAGAATTGCAGGCCAACATAGAAACCGACCCACCCCAACAAATGCTAACAAATCATTCTCTCCCGTATCACTGCCTTCACTCTGTGAGGAGTCTGAGTCAAATGCAAAGGATTTCGAAACCGATTTCGAGGCTGACAAAAATGAAATAGAATCCAGAGAAAGAATTACTCAAGCTCTAAAAAAGCCTGGAGTCGAAGATAATTTGGCATCATCAGTGCATACATTTGCATCATCCGATCCAGATGCTTATGATCAAAACATGCATCTTAACAGGGAAGAAAGACTTTCGTACACTGCTAATGATATCAGCTTAGGTATATCCTAGTTTGCTCTTCTCCCTCGGTGCCCAGCTTTTTGTGAATTTTGCCACAACTTCCATATATATAATTGAATTCGTAAATTAAAGGAATGATCCTTTATTTATTACGAGCAGATTGCAATTTAAATCGTGAGGACATAACGTCTTGGCTACATCACTGGGAAGAAGATTCCAAGTGCTATTAACAACCCAAAAAGCTCGGTCAACATCTCAATGGTGAAAGGGATCGACCTTTGACAGCTGGACTTAGTTACCATCCATATACAAAGAACGGAAAGGGAAAAAAAAAGGCTAGGCTTGATGCAGCTTGGCTTTTAGGGATTTTAGTAATTGTCACATGCCAAAGTCCTGAACATTTACGGGAATCAGGATTGTTGTGAAAACCAATTGAAGTCCGGACTTCTTCATGCCTAAAGCTTATCTTGGGCCACGAGATGAAATTTTTACTTGAGACGCCCTAAAAGAAAATTAGCCCCTGCAATGCCGGCTGATCTTGGGCTGAAAATACAAAGATCCAGTGGGTTACTGGAGCTTATCTAATGTACCAATGGGGCCCAACGACAGAGTTAGAATAATAATGAATCAGACGAGGCCCGACAAAAACACAATAATTAACCTCGGGTCCAGTGGACTGGAGAGATATGGCCGAAGGAAAACATCAAGCTTTTGTCCCATGTCGAACACGAGTTATCCTTTCGAGAACTGACAATTTGTACTACTAACTGACGCTTATGAAACAATGGGCATAGTTTAACGATAATATAATATAAACAAAAGAGCCTCCCAAGCGTGAGCCTACGCACCACACAATTCAATCAAATCCCATGTTGTCAACCGGAAACAATAATTATCAAAAGGTGGGTAGTGGCAGAGAGAATCATACGTGCCTAACATTAGCAGAGACAAACAAGATGTACCAAGCCCTTCTCAGAATCCTTGTAAACCACCAGGCAAAAGGACCCCATGTAATGCCAGAGTCCTCCACAAATAATCACAAGAGAAAGCAAAAGTCTTAAGATATACAAGAATGATCCAGTACTTTTCTTGCAAGGATGAACTAAAACAGAGAACTGGTATGATTCTACTCGCCTCCCAAATTCAGAGAACCATCTTTCATCAGCTTTATGCTTAGACTGTTGAATCTCCCTCTTGAGTAATGTCGAGAAGCTTTTCTCCAATCTGTACCTGTTTTCATCATGGCTGCAAATTCATCGTAGCTAATGCATCCATCCTGCATTTCAAAAAGAATTCTCGGTCAAATTGAAACATGCTAAATGAATTTATTTGTGACAAAATATCGGGTCATTACCTTGTCTGTATCCACTTCTTGGAAGATGTCATTTGCGACATTAGTACAATCATCTGCTCCATCCTCCATTAATGCATTCCGAAGCTCATCAGGCTCAATGAAACCATTGCCATCTTTGTCGAAATAGGAAAAGGCCTTTCGAAGATGCTCGTCATTGGCCATTCTTTGCAGATGGAGAGAAACAGCAAGAAATTCCCCATAGTCCAATGTTCCTTTCCCATTAGCATCAACCTTTTGTCAAGAAACTCATTTTTAGCTTGGAAAATCAAAATTGAATCGAGCCTAAGCTATGATGCCGTTATCTGCGTTAAAATTGGATATGATGGAATGCAGCCAGAGTATTACAGCCAGATTAACAAAACATCTTGACAAGTACGAAAACTGCTGAAGGTGTGTATCAAATTCAAAATTCACTAACAGTTAGGAAATGAGATAAAAGGAGGGGAATAGCATTACCAATGAACTCTAGTATCAACACCAAAAAAATACAACTATAGGAACCACTAAAGTAAAATTGCTCATCAACTACTGTAGAAATCCTTGATGCTGAGTAGCTGCTTAATACTCTCTTTTCCAATAGACCAGTCTACTCTTTCAAAAACGAAACTGCTTGTTGTTTCTCAGCTTGGAAAATGTAGTCACACTGAATGCTAGGCAACCTCAGCCTCCCTATTATTATGGTTTTTGTCTGTGCATGCTTATAATTGCAGGAGGGTAGGACATTGTGCACAAAGGCCATCCACTCCTTCAAATTGTTACTTAAACTATCATCAGACATCCAACTTCTTCAATGCTGCTCTATCAGTGTACAAACATACTACAAGAGGATTTTTTTTTTTTTTTTAATAGAAAGCTAGGCAGACAACAATGTTAGTACTAATAAACAAAGTTAGCGTGACAGACAACAGGAGATCCATGAATTTTTACAACTGCAGAATAACATAATAAATTCTGATACCTTACAGGATGCGATACCAAAAAATTCAGCTCAAATTAGTTAAAGATCCTACATAGGTGGCCTCCAACCCAAACAAAATAAGTTCCAGTTATAAAAAGTCTTGGTCAACTAATAGTTCTTATGATCACATTTACTACACCTGCAAAAGGTATATGTACTGAGAAAAACAAAAAGAATCTTGACTGCTCTTTTGCTTAGAATTAGTAAAAACCAGGAAAATAAAGTATCATAATACTAGTTAATTTATGGCAGGGTATAAACCAACCATACTCACAGCTTCAATAAGCATCTGCACTTCCGACTCTGCAAGCTGTGAACTAAAATTTCTAAATCCAGCTTTCAGCTCTTCGATTGAAACAATGCCATCATTGTCAGTGTCCATTTTCTTGAACATTTCTTTGATGTCTTCAACTTCTTCAATAGATAAGAACTCAGCAATAACCTAATTCAAATTAACTTTTAGGATTTCCCCATCAATGAAAAAAATAGATCTAATAGCATTCTTAGTGTCAATGAACCAACCCGCAGGGCTTTTCTTTTGAATCTGTTCATCATTGAAAATTGTTTAAGCCTTGACTTAACAGCATCACCAAGAGGAACATTAGGAGCCTTTTTAGCATTTTGGAGCCAAGGATGCTCTGCGAGAAGAGGCAACATATAGATTAGGCAAACTATCACTAATCATTAACATTAATGTTGGGCAAATTAGAAACATAGATCTTGGTATTTTGAAGTAAACTTGGAAAGCTGATATTAATAAGGTTTTAACTGTTATATTTGAAGACGCAGATAAAGCTCATTACAAGATCAATAGAATCATGAAAGGATGTGCCTAAATGCCTATTCACCCCCATCCACCTCCCTCCCCCAGAAACATACACACAAGAAGTAGCAAAGAGGAAACATTAGTACCAAGCACTTGCTTTGCAGTGAGTCGAAGCTTTGGGTCTGGTTCCAACATTTGCCGAACTAGACTCTTAGCACTCTCTGAAATATTTGGCCATGGGTCACGTTTGAAATCTATTAACCCACGAAGAATTGCCTGTGCAACACCTTGTTCAGACTCTACATAAAAAAAACACTCTTCAGGTAGGAATAACAATTCAACTCATTTTTGATACACTAGTGCACATCCAATAGATATGCATGCAGCTGCATACAGACAAGGGAATTCCAGAGAAATATGCTTACCAGCCCAAAAAGGAGGAACCCCGCACAACAAAATATAGAGAATGACTCCTGCACTCCATATGTCTATTTCTGGTCCATAATTCCGTTTGAGCACCTCAGGAGCCATATAATATGGACTTCCAACAATCTCAGAGAATCTTTCACCTGAAATTTAAACGTTATATGCATTAAAACACAGTATTAAAGAATAAAAAGCACAATCAACAATAATAAAAGGAAAAGTGGTCAAAATATGGGTACACAGACCTTATCCTATTTAGCATAATATTTACTCTTTCATACCCCCACCAGTGTCCCCACGCCACATCCTACCCAACCACACACTTTTTTGCAATCAAAACTGAAAAAATATTCACCAGGCAGAGACATCCTTAGGCAGAGATAGATGGTTGTAGCTGAGAAATTGGGGAAAAACTTTTTTTTTTCAGGAAACCTCGGGTTACTGTGCGAGCTATTACGGTTTACAAGCAATAGAAGTACTAAAAGAATTAATACAAGCAAACTCAGCCACATCTTGGTGATAGAACGTGAACACCAAACCTAAAGCAGAAAGAAGGTTTATAGCATTCTAGAATATTGCAAAAAATAAGACCATTCATCTGGTGGAAGGAAAATCTACTTAATATGAGACACTTTGGCAATAAGGTTAACCAAAGCTATCCCATGACAACCCACTATAGGAAATAGGGAAATTTGTATCAATCAGCAAAGCTACACATCCGACAATTGTAAGTTAAAAAAAAAAAGGTAAGCTTCCAATTTCCACAATAAGAGGAAAGGAATCAAAAGTGATTCTAATGCAAAAGCACAGATAACAAAATGAAAAAACAGCTGTTAACAAGGCCTAACCATGCACTACCTCATTCTTCTGTTTGTTCATTTCAAGCAAAAAAAGTGCCTAGTAACATTGCTTCAAAGTAATCGCACCTATTACAGTAGCTCATTCAAGCTACCTTTAAAGCATAGCCAAATAAAATTATCAAGTGCTTATTTCGTCACTACAAAGACAATAAACAAATAGATGCACACAGACGACAGCACATGGGCATGTCCAATCCGCTAACTTAGATCATTCTTTCCATGTACTTTCCCTTTGGAATCAAATGTTTCCGTGGCAAAATCAAAACCAAGCTTCGCAAAATATCATCTTTGCTACATAATTAAATGTAATTCTAACCTTGTATTATCACTAATAATTCTTACTAAATATGGTTCATTCTTGAAAAGGGCACTCATTTATTTATGCATTCAAATTGCAAACAACTTGCCTGGCTTGAAAAATATCGATAACCCAAAATCGATAGCTTTTAATGGCGAATTCTCTTTCTTATTAGCGAACAAAAAATTCTCAGGCTTCAAATCTCTATGAATCACTCCATGCTGATGGCAAAGCTGAACCACTTCCACAATCGTCCTCGTTACTGTCGCGGCGGCTCTCTCGGTGTAATGTCCTCTGGCGACGATCCTATCAAAAAGCTCACCACCTTCGCAAAGCTCCATCACCAAATGAACCGCATTGTCATCCTCGCACGCTTCTTTCAAGCTCACTATACTCGAATTCTCCGGCAAGTGCTTCATAATCGCAACTTCCCGTCTCACATCTTGGACATCCACGGCAGTCCTCAGTTTCCTCTTAGAGATTGACTTGCACGCAAGCAACTCGCGAGTGCCCCGGTCGATGCAAAGATAAGTAACTCCGAACTCACCTCGGCCGAGCTCCCGATCCACGAGGTATTTCTCTTCGATGTTCTCCTTGGGAACTCCGGCGAGCACGGTGATCGGCGGCTTCTGTTTGGAAACGGAATCTTTACGGGCGTGATCATGGCCAGAGAAGCTCGATTTCACGTCTTCCCTGGCAACGGCCGCCGGAGATCTACAACAATTCCCCATTCTGCCAAACGCAGCCTTATCCTGTCTCCGGATCTCTTCGAACCAAAACCAAAAAAAAAAAAAAAAAACCTAACTGAAAATACTTGGTTAGGGTTTCACATTATAGTTTAAAAGCCAAAAAAACCCTGGCTTTCTAGCTTCTGTAGAGAGAAATCAAAGTAAAGGCAGTGATTGAGAAAGAGAGAGAAGAAAGAGAAGCAGACACTTTAGTGAGAGTTCGTCTTTTGATATTTTTATTTATTTATTTATTTTGTTTTTTAAAGTTTTTTTTTTTTTTCAACTTTAAAATAAATGAATTAGCACTATTTTTAATTTTTTTTAAGTGTGGATGTTCTTTGGTTCTGTGAAATCTGTCGGCTAATCGAGAGAGAGAGATAAATTGAAACGGGACGGTGGAGTGGGAAAAGAGCAGGGAAGGGCGGGGGTGGCTGGCTGGGGAAATAATTTTTTGGGTTGGTTGAGTGTTTGCGGGGGTCTTGTGGGCATTTTATCAAACATCTAGAAAAACAGACAGAATGATAGGACTGAATAAATTAATGAGTTTATTTTATTACCAAGCCCTTTCTTTAACCATAATCTTTTCCATTCCCAATGTCAATTCTCATTTGTCTTTTTTTTTTCTTCTTTTAATTGTTTTCAATTTGTTGAAAAATGGTAGCAGTTTTTTAATGAGTTTTTCAAAGAGTAAAATAAAAAGGTTACAATTATTTTAAGAGCATTTACATTTCATAAAATAATAATAAATATAAAAAAGTGAGAAATTTTGGATTATGAGACGATTCTTGTAATTAATTTGTTGTCTATTTTAAAACGTGGAAACAAAATTATCTTACCAAACAAGATTTATATTTTATGCTACGAATTTTTAAAAATAAAAATAGAAAAAGAAAATAAAATCGATTTCAAACTATCTCTAAATTTTTCTGTTGATTCCCTTGCGAGTATGAAATATTGTCGTGGCTTTGATTTGATGATGTTGCATGATACTTTGTTTATATGGCTATGCAAGAAAATTTATCGTGTATTGCTAGGCTTAGAGCCTTTATATGCTATTGTGCATAAAAAAAAAATTTTTTTTCTGAAGTAAGGATTGAAGAGATTATAGTTTCAAAACAAGTGTACATTCAATGGTTTTGAACATTAATAGCATAAGAAAAATCACTATACACTTATTGTCTCTTTCCATTTGCATACATTTGATATTTAGGAATGGTCCTCTTTGTTTGTATTCCTTTGTCTTCATTGGTCTTTGTTGTAAGTCCAGAGTGGGTCTCATTTGGTCCTCTGTCAACCTTCTTGCGTTTGACACCAGCAGAACTTGACTGCAACAAATTCATGATTATTGTTTTTGGAGGAAAGGGAAAGCCATGCTTGTTTTGAATCATCAGAAACCTTGCTTTGACTGATGGACCCTCTTCTATTTTTCAATCGAATTTAAATCGATATAATATTAATTTTTAAATTAAAAGTATAAAATTTAAATTTTGATTTAAATTTAATTAAATTTTATTATTTTAATTTAAATTTAACTCGAAAAATAAATCAAACTACTTAAATTCATTCGATTAATATATAAAAATAAATTTGATTCTTATATTTGATAAAAACTCAATTATTTACACTTAAATTTAAGTTGAATTCAATATATTTTATTAATTAAATTAATAAAAATATATTAAAATATAAAAATTAGATTAGATTCATAAATTACTTAAATTGATAATAAGAATATGTGAATTCAACTCGATTAATAAATCGAATTATTTGAACTCAAATTTGATTCAATAATAATTAAATTAAATTTAAATTTTATTTAAATCAAATTTAAATTATTTACTAATATTAATATATATTTTTTATTTTTTCTGCTGCATATATCAATTCTCCCAAAGTTCAGGCAAAGACAGAAAGATTAATGGAGCAATGAAAAAAGCAGATTCAGCAAATTTTTTTTTTTTCTTTTGCTGCAGAATTGAATTCTGCTTCAACAAAATATGCTGCTTTTACGTTGGCAAACGAATGATTCCTGTTGCAACTACATTAATTAAAGACGGCCACGAGGATCTGCCAATCTGCCACTGTTGAAAAACTTTAACGATTATTTATGAAGGATATGCTTTCCTACGAATTTTTCACCCAAGTAATAATAATGCTGAAAGCAACAGAAGTAGAGACTCCATATAATACTGTGGCGCGCCAATTATCACATTGCTCTCATTTCTTAAGAAAACCAAAGACACTATTTCTATTATATTATTTTCCAAACATGTTACTCACAGACTCGGACACAATTACTTCATTGTCTCGTTAATTTTATCATTGCGTATTGTTGAGGGTATTTTTCATTCAAAGGATAATTTGATTTTTTTTTTTAAATTATCAACAAATGATCAAAAATATTTTTAATTTTTAAATTGATCTAATATGTATAATATTATATCAATTTAATTATGTTATTATTTAATTTTATAAACTCATTATCTTTTACTTATAAATAAAATCATTAATATACTATTTATTCATTTTATATTTCTTTTATTTTTTTATTTTTTACTCTATTTTTAACCTTTAATAATCGGTCACGGACTTAAACATCAAAATACAAATATAAAAAAAAACACTTTATTTTTCTCCTTAATTATTGTTTTTTTTTTTTTTTTGGTTATAATTTTATAAATTTATCCCTCGACTCAAAACTCAACACTAACCCGCTTGATAATGGATTTTTAGCCAATTGATATTTTCCTGGGTATAAAATATAATGGCCGTACAGCCGCTCTGATTCAATTTGAAAAACTTGCATAAAGATGAAACGTTAAAATGAAGATTGTAGGGAAATCAAAGAAAGAAGCAGAGAGATAGATATATGCTTTAATTCTACGTAAGCTAATATATCAGCTGTCATTAAATGGACTTGATGTTTCCAGGCACGATCGAGCTATCGTCACTGTGAAGCTAAAGACAAATTAATTAAGGGTTGAAAAGTTTTTCAGTATTGGAATTTTTACTCCTGTCAAAAACAATATATTTGTTTATTGTTTCTTCAGATTTAGTGTTGGCATTTTCTGAAACACGTTATCTGAATTTTAGGCTTTAATAGTGGAAGGATACAAAAAATTCAGCATCTCATCATCTTGGTCTGATTATTTTAATAT
Organism: Durio zibethinus; assembly: GCF_047325235.1. NCBI lineage: Eukaryota > Viridiplantae > Streptophyta > Magnoliopsida > Malvales > Malvaceae > Durio > Durio zibethinus. The sequence continues at coordinate 26,345,266 of NC_143173.1, forward strand.
AACCACATTAAAGGTCATGAAATTTACGATGGCAAGGACAAAATGCTGAGGGCAGCAGTTGGGTCAAGAAAAACAAAGGGATTTGACCAAGGTTTTTTTTGTTGTAGCAAGAAAACTTGTTTTCTGTTTGAAGGATTATCAAATCCTGAAAAACTATGCGTTTAACAGATGCATTGCTACAATAATGTTCGTTGAAAAACCTTTTGATGGAAATTGGAAAAAGAAAATTTCAATGTTTGAGAAACGAGATGTCAAATTTTGAAGGGATCCTACAATTCCCAGGTCCAGGAGCGAAGGGTCTGTCCTCTCCCTTTTCCAGGCAACTTCCAACAGTATGACCTTTCCCTGTAGAAGAAGCAAAACGAAAATAAAAGATAAAGAAGCCACTTTTAAATACCAATGGCAGATAAAATTGCATGAAATTGCAAGTAAACTTCAAGCCTGGAAGATGAGGCTGAAATCTGAATCTTTTGGCTGTTTCACTTAAAATTGGATTACTACTCAGCATTCTAGAAAGGACGTAGAAAAAAGGAAAATGACCAAAAAGCAGTCTTGCTTTTATTGTGCATGTGTACTTGCATATGCTTCTAGAGTTTGTAAAGTCTTTTGTTAAAATTTATTAAATTAAAATTAATATTAAAATTTATAATTGATGTATTAAAGGTTTTATTATATAAATTAAGTAGGTGAAATTTTAAATAAATTTAATAATTTTAATATATTTTTTAAATAATATTTTTAGTAAAAATATTAATAAATTTTTTACCATTAATAAATATCTATCAAATTTAAATTATAAAATGATATTGTTAATAATTTTTTTACATTAAACTTTATCAATCAATCCATTTAAATTTTTATTAATTCATTTTAAAAATAAATTTTATAAATTTCACCAAAAGAGATTCATAAAAGTTTGGTCTTTTCTTGAATCTACACTGGTCAATTGACATGCATAATAGTAAGGATTTTCTTAAACAGTCAATTTTCCAAATATTTGTTTTTTCCCACATTATGTATAACATTTATTTTCTTTTCTCAAGTGGACATTATGATATTTTCAATAAATATATTTCATCAAATCCAAATACTAATATTGGTATATATCTACAAATATATAATTAAAAAAAATGAGGCTTACATACATGGTCTACATGAAAAAAAAAAAAAAAAAAACTAACATCTAACTCTAATATTGTTGAAAATGGATTATTCAAATCTACATGTGCCATAAGTTTGATATGTTCTCACCATTTGATGGAACATAATAATAATAATAATAATAATAATAAAAAGAAAATTTACTTTCCTAGCTACACGATTTTTCTATTTTAATAGTCTTGTTTTAGGAAAAGATGAAATCAAAGTTCCTTTGCTTTGCTTTGCTCACTAATATACCTTTTTCCTTTCTACTTGGCATGAATATCCCCCATTTAATGTGGATTTCTAATGCCATCATGTTAGGTAAAACCATGGTCTTTCTAAATTTATAGTTGATATGAATTTCATATCCATAACTTGGTCTAATACATGTGGAATGGAATTCCATTAATTAAACGTGCATGACCAATTCCTTGAAGTAGTTCTATCTTAAATTCTGCTATTTTTTTTTATCTGTTTTTTTTAACAAATTAGTTTTTTAATTGGAATTGAAAAAATTCCAATGGGGAAAAAAATAAAAAGAAATGGAAAGGTCGTCCGCATCGAAATTCAAAAGAAAGAAATCCAGAAGATGGTTAAATGGAAACAATTTTCACTACCTGCGCCACGCCAGCCAATAAGAATTCTTAGAAGTTGGTCAACGTCTCAAGTGGCTCACGTGTCTATCCACTTCTGCCCCCTCCGGCTCGTCCGGCGACAAATCATATCACTACTCCACGTGTCTTCTTTCAGCAGAAAATCAACTTTGATTTGAAAAGTTCATATTCTTCCACCATTAATCCTCACCAAATTACATCACACGATCTTTCGCAGTGAAATTTGTCCAAAAAAAAAACAAAATTGTTAATCAGATAACATTACTAACCATTTCCTTCAAATCATTAATTAGAAATCTGTTTATGATAATATATTTTTTAGTTGAATATTAGGCTACGAGCCTACCACATGACTTGATAGCTTGGTGTACTTAAAAAAGTTTTATCTTTTATTTTCAAATTTTAAAGTTAAAATCTATAAATTAAAAATTAAAAATTTTTAAGATTGAAAAATCCAATTTAAAACAGTTTAATTAGTTTCCATTTGACTGAAAGAAACTACGCATTAATAACTATCCTAAAACTCATATCAACTATATTACTCAATTTTTAAAATTTTTTAATATATCTTTAAATTATTTTTATCTAATTATATACGTCATTAAAAAATATATAAATATTTAAATTATTTTAAACTCATAATTTTTAAATATTAATTTTAATAATATATCGATTCATTCAAAAAATAATCATTTTTAATTAATAATTTATCTGTCTCAAATTATTAGTTAAAGTTTTGATTTTAATATATATAATATTAATTAATTTTCTTAATTTTTGATGTTTTTAAAATTTTTTAATATAAAAAACTCAATCCAAATTCCTAGAAGGATCGGCCCAATTGCCAAATTACATTAGTTTCATGTGTTACTTCAAATGATTACCTTCGGCCACCCTGCGTTTCCCTTTCCCTCCTATAAAAATAAAATTTTATTTTTTCGTAAATCACGAATAAATATTTTTCATGTTCATATTACCATTGGGTAATGATTAAATCCATTTCTTTTCCATTCTCATGTAAATTAAAATAAAATAATGATGGGTCAAAATGTCAAACATACTTGGGAAAGGGGTCTAGAACTAGAATGGGTCATAGGCTTATAGGTGTGAACCAAGGCCAGTGCGTCCTTTTCTTTTTCATCATATAATATCTGCATGCATGCCACGTGGATGGTGATGAGCGCGTCTACACGTGGGACACGACTGAATAACGCGTTGGTGATCATCATTAAAAAGCAAAAAAAAAATAAAAATGAACGGCTTAAAGATAGCGCAAATGTTAAATTAATTAAAACATGGAAAAAGAAAATTGCAAGTATATACTACTATATGCATGCAAAAATTGTTAGGCTTTTTATCTTTGTTTTTTTTTTTTTTTAACCTTTTGATTTTTTGAAATCCATGCAAAAATAAAAAGCGTTACCGCCTCCACGTGCAGTCTGGGAAAGCCATTCTTGTCACCTACACGGCTTCGGAAGAGAAGAGAATGGACCGGAAAGTTGACAATATTAGTTAATTCAAACTAAATAAAAAAATAAATGAAAAGAAAAAATAAATAAAATCTTTGTGACGCAAGTTTTATACGGCTGGTTGCACAAAATAAAGCCCCCACCAACAGTGAATTTTTTGATCGTCAGCGTGACACCATATGAACGCAATGGGAACAAATGGTCCAAAACGGGGACCAAAAAAATTAAAAATAAAAAAAAAAGGGGAAAAGAAGAGAGAGAAAGAGTTTCCGCGTAGACAGATAGGGACGGAGAGAGAGAGAGAGAGAGAGAGAGAGAGGAGAGACTGTTGGTAGAGAGAAAAGAATGAGCAGAAAGAGAAGGCTTTTTGGTTTCTTTTTCTTGTATTTGAACGAATAATAAAAACGCTCCTTTGACACCGATGCTTATAGCAAATCTATTCTATCTCTTTTTTTTCTTTTCTTTTTTGGGTGAGGTTTCCCCAGGGTTTTTCTTTTGATCTTCTCGAGGGTTCACACTTGTTGTTCACACCATCTCCATATAAATCTTAGCTGCTTTTTCTCTCTCCATCTTGTCTTCTCTTCGGTTTCTTTTCGAATCGATAATCTTTTGGTGGGTGCAAAAGAAAGACTTAATAATCTTGTGGCTTTCTGTGGTTCGCTTGTGGTAGTTGGTATGGAGGGACACCATCACCATCATCACCATCATCATCCTCAGCAGCAGCAGCAGCAGCAGCAGCATCATCAGCAACAGCCTATCAGTGTTAACGTTGATGCTGATAGATTTCCTCAATGGAGTATTCAGGAGACGAATGAGTTTTTGATGATCAGAGCCGAGCTGGATCGAAGTTTCATGGAGACCAAGAGGAACAAGCTGCTTTGGGAAGTTATCTCTACGAGGATGAGGGAAAAGGGTTATAATCGAAGCGCTGAACAGTGCAAGTGCAAGTGGAAAAACCTCGTTACTCGATACAAGGTATATATATAATATTCGATTTAACCCTTTTTTGACGCAACGGATTATGTTTCCAGGAAGCTTTGTTTCTCTGTTTTCTTTAGCTAAAATATGTATCGTGAAAACCCTATTATCTATATCACTCATTTAGGGATGTGAAACGATGGAAGCAGAAGCTGTGCGGCAACAATTCCCATTTTACAATGAGTTGCAGGCCATATTCTCAGCAAGGATGCCAAGTATTCTATGGTCAGAAGGTGAAGGAGGAGCGACAGGGTCGAAGAAGAAGGCGATGCAGCTATCTTCAGATGAGGAAGAAGATATGGAGGAAAACGAGATAGATAAGGGAAGCATTAGGAAAAAGAAAAAAGGCAAAACTGGTGCAGGTATGGGTGGGGCTACAAGCGGAAGCAGCAATAAAAATAATAATATAAAGGAGATTTTAGGGGATTTCATGAGGCAACAGATGCAGATGGAAATGCAATGGAGAGAAGCGTTCGAGGCAAGGGAAAACGACAGGCGGCTGAAAGAGATGGAATGGAGACAGACCATGGAAGCTTTGGAGAACGAAAGGATAATGATGGATAGAAGATGGAGAGAAAGGGAAGAGCAAAGAAGAATGAGAGAAGAAGCTAGGGCTGAGAAGAGAGACGCTCTCATCACAGCACTGTTAAACAAGCTCAGAAGAGAAAATCACATGTAGTGAAGGGTCAGCTACCGATCAGGAGGGGTCACTTGTTTATTTTTCATGTTTTTGGAGAAGAGGAAGCTTTGTTTGAGATCAGGTTTGTCCTAGAACTCTCATTCTATATATGAGATCAATATGTTTTTTAGTTCTATGGATTTCTCTCCTTCTGTTTTGCCAACTGACGCTTGATCTTATGCTAGTAAGAGAGAGCTTCCATTTTCTTAGTTTTATATTGTTATTTTCTTCTTCATTGCCATGGATCTGTTAATCATTAAGAGGTAGCCATGAAAGCAAATTTCAAAAGCACCATGAATAAAAAGCTCCAAGGTCTTTAGATATTTTAGGTGGTAGTTTGTAAAGAAATTAAACAATCTACACAGCAACTGCTCCACAAATGATAGTGTTTGAGATAATGCTAAGCAAAGTAAATATTCATAGTGGATACTGTCGAAAATGGTCTATTCTTGCTAATGCCTCTCAACTTCTTCAAAGTGTCGTATCTTTCACTTGCATACATAGTCCAATCTCTTCATAAATATCCCTGGTATGCAGGTTTAGTGCTATCAATTACACATTCGTGATCGCAGTTGTGGGAGCTTCAATCCCACAAGTTTAAAATGTAAACGTGTTAGCAGCTATTTTTTTTTTTTTTACAATAACAATTTGGGTTTTTGGTTTCCACTAATCCTAAAGTTGTTTGAAGACATTATTCTTTTCTTGCTTTACAATACTAGGACCGAATGACCCAGAGTGATGGTGTCAAAACAAAATGGTCCATTCTTGCTATTGCCTCCCAACTTCTTGAAAGTGTCGTATCTTTCGCTTGCATACATAGTCCAATCTCTTCATAAATATCCCTGGTATGCATGTCTACTGCTACTCATTACACATTCATGAACGCATTTGTGGGAGCTTCAATCCCACAAGTTTAAAATGTTAAACGTGTTAGCAGCTACTGTATTTTTTTTATAATAAGAATTTGGGTTTTTGGTTTCCATTGATCCTAAAGTTGTTTGAAGACATTATTATTTTCCTGCTTTACAATACTAGGACCGAATGACCCAGAGTGATGGTGTCAAAACATGTGTTTGACTTTACCGGATTAGACCTCCCTTGTGTGTTCATGCATTTTCTAATGAGCGAGGTAGGTAAACTAATGAGTGATAAAGAAGGCTACAATATGTGAGCCATACTCCCCAAAATGATTTCCCTCCATGGAAAACTTAAACAGTCAAAATATGTCAAGGCGATAGTTGAAAGGTTTCTATCTTGATATAAGAGTGGGTTAAGGTCAAACAGGTCTAGCTGATGATTTTTAAGATGTTTAAGTAAGACTAATTATTCCTGCATTTTTAGTTTAGTACCAAATACCTTGCTCAAGCTATGAACATAGATTTTGTTTATTTGTTAGTCTATATACTAGTAATCATTTGAATGTAATATGCATGGATTTATTTTTTATATAACAAAATAATTGACAATAGTATGTATACATGTGGATTGTTCATGAGCCCCTTTTTTATTTATGTTCATACTTGTTAAAAACAAGTCATTGTCTAACTGATTGTATTTGTCTCATTGTAAGTGGAGTTTGAGTGGCTTGCAATGGGAGTTTTCCTTGTTCATTTATATTTGTCACTATGAGAATAATTCAAGATGAATTATTTCTTATACTCATATATATTATGTGATATTTGAACCTAATTTAACTTTATCTTTATTATGTATATAAATATGGATTAAGCATATTTCTTTACATTCAATTAAAAGTGTTTTGGGGTATGATCATGACTATGTTATTTATGTAAATTTGCATGCACAAAAATCTAGCCAACTCATTTAAAATTCATTAATTAAAAGAACTTTCGAATAGCCATTAATTATAATTGAGTTTAATTAACTTTAGGATTTCACTTTTTAAGGTGTTAATATATATTTTGTGTTAGTGGTAAGATCACGATAACAAATGGATAAGCGTTGGGTTCATTTCTAGCACCTTCAAACATGAAAAAAAAAAACATCATGGGAACTAGTAACAAGAATTCCATGGAGTATTGAAAACATATTTACGATAAAATTTATAAAAAAAAAATTATATTTGATGCATATTATACACTATTAGTGCACTACTTTTTTTTTATGAAGACAGTGAATTATTGTTAGACCGTCATGATTTCTGTTTGTCAAGTGGTGTACGATCAGTCCAGTGTAAGTAGCTGCATTTGTTGTGCTGACCCAAGTGTTTTTTTTTTTTTTTTTCATGTATCAAGACTGATGTTCATCCATGCTCAAAACGATTTTACATATAAATTAATTGAAAATTTTTGTCTTATCAAAAATAGAATAATTTATTTTCTCATACTTTATTAAGATAATTGTTTCATTACATGCAAGCTGCTAAATACATATTTTTATATTATTGTTTTTTGTGATAGTGACAAGTAGGGACTCATGGATTTATTCTTACTTGAGTTTATTAGGATTGAGTTTTGATTTCTAAGGTTAAAGATATAGTTACAACTTTCATTTCTTACCTATTCTTACTTTATAATATGATATGATATGTGATATCGTATTTAAATTTAAATACGTAGAGAATATGATCAAGTAAAGAAAACTAGCTGATTAAAAAGAAATCTAACATCAATTAGTTGATTATTTATACGGATTGATGTACGTTATTGTCACTATATCATTGAAAATGTTTAGTACTATATGAAAAAGTGTGAAAGCTAGCTAGCAATGAGTCTTCACGTGATTGCAACACATATTTGTCTGCTAGAGTTTGCTTTTCATATCTCATAGCACTTGTGCTCTCTCTTATTGTTTGCAAGTGATTCAAGTAATTAATATTTTGCTGACTCCAGATTTCATAAGTTATGGCTTTTTCTCGACAATATTGTTTTCAAGTTTATAGTAGCATTGATTGCTGCATCTTCCAAATCCATATGCACTAATAATGATAGTTTCTCCTTTATTTTCCCATGAACTTTGGCAATATTATTTCTTGTACTGACATCATTTCATTTTTTTCCAGTTTGCAACTTTACAAACTACCCTCCTTGCCATTGACTCTTATGCTCTGTCTGCAAAAATATGCCTGAACTGGTTCCATTTTTGTATGGTGATGTTGGCTTTTCACCATCACACCCCGATGTCTTGTTTAGGCAATCGACGGCAAATAATTGTACTGTATGTTTTTTATTATCTTTAGATATGATTTGATTTTCAAATAGTTTCACATATTATCTTTGCCGGTTGGATATTGGAGACAACCAAGCTTCCAAGAATTTCACCATGTAATCCATCAATATATGTGAGACATCTGAAAACATACAAAAAGAGAAAAAAAAAGAAAAACCTTCATATTTGCAGGACAGCTAACGTCATTACCGTGTTAATTCACCGACGTATATATACATATATATATATATATGGTATGTTGTGCCAGCTGGATTTATGATTCGTACGTGGAAAACTTTGCAAATTGTGGCAATAATTTTTCATTTAGGTTTTAGATTTGGCTTCTCATCTAACTTAATTCACTTCTTTTTCTTTTCTCTCCCTTGATTGCTAATGGTGGTCCAATGATAAATTGCATGTTTGTATTATTTTGGCATCAAATATGAGCCAAAGCAATAAAAAATATACATATTTCACGATTTAGTTATTACCAACTTATTCTACTGGTTTTGTCGTATACCATGTTGATTATTGTTGGAATGTGTTTTGCATGGTAGAAAGTCAAAAGTCAGCTAGATCTATACAGACTATGATATATATTAATTACCACGTGAACCCACCACCCGATGCAACGCTTTTCTCTTCTGACCAGATGAAACTTCAAAAAATTGGAGAACAATTGCAGTATAATACAAATTTTTTATATCCTAAGCAGCAGAATTCACGCTAAAGTTTGAGTGATTTATACTTCAAATTAAAAAATATTAAGGAACATTACTCTTGTCTTTCAATGAAAATAAACTAAAATGAATTAAGTTTAATCATCACATAATAAATGCATAGGGTGAACTATCCAATTTTTTTTTATAGATATAAAAAAACATAATATGGAGATAAAAGAAATATATATGGAGATTTAAATTTTAAATTAATAAATAATATTATTTTTTAAAATAATTACATAAATTAATATAATTAAGTCTCGATCAATTATCAAGTTTTCTAACACATGCAAATATATGCTCATCAAAATGGTCGGTTTTTCATGTTCTTTCGCCCTAAATCAAACTTTCCAATCCCAGACAAGATCTCAATGAAAGAGAAAAAAAAAAAAAAAAGGCTTAAGTGATAAAAGCAGTTAAGCAAACCCTGGCCTTGAAATTGACTATATATTAACAGTATTAATGAGTAATACTAATACAGCAAGCAACACTTAGCAAGTATCGCATCAAAGGTTGAGGGAAAATGATGTAAAGGACAGAAAGCAAGCTTCTACAGAAATCACAATTATTTCAGTAGCGCAAGCAACGCAAGTTAGATGTGACAACCTTTTTAGCGTCGGTAAACCATATACTTGTCCACCCATTGTCCTCACATATTACTTTTGTTTTTTTTTTAGTTCTTTTAATTTTTCAAATTTTAAATGATTAATTGGAAAAGCATATTATTAATTAGGATTATCATACACGAAATATATGTTCGTATATATATATATATAAATTGATAAATTAATATATGCAAGATCAGTGAAATGCATAGTCCAAATTATTTTATGCAACAAAATTTATTTAATTTCTTGACAAGGCTGCAAGTTTAAATGTATTATTAGTATTAACTTTCAGTAGTTTATATAAATATAGGAATATTATACGTAGTATTTGATAAATAATTGTCTGGACTCGGGAGTTCAAATTTTTTCCTCCAACTTAAAAGATTAATTTGAATTTCTTAAAAAAGTTAAGATTTAAAAATTGCTTTCCATTGTTTAACTCAATTTTATTGAATTTTTGCAGAATTATAAATATAGAAGGAGACAGAGAGAGAGAGAGAGAGAGAGAGAGAGAGATAAAATGTGTGTATTAAGATTTTATAAAGTGATTTGCAAAAAAATGTATTTGCCAAAAAAATCTTTTATTTTAACTAAGCAAAAAAGAAAGAAACAATAATGACTTAGGCATGAAGTCGGTGACCCTACAAATCCAAGAAAATGTGTTGGGAGTGATTGTATGCTTTATGGGGTGACAATTTGGTGGTGAGTCCAAATCACTTTAATTAATTTGTGCATCATTTAATTAAATTAATTAATCATGCAATTGATCGGCTGATTCAGTCCTTTGAAAACAGAAGCAGATTGGAAGGAACTTGGGTTGACTTGTACTCCCCCTTTTCCCAATACGTTGTTTATGAGTTGGTCAAAATTTTGGATCATACTCTATTCATTTTGCCAAGCCTTTCTCCTCTGTTTCTTTTATCAACATTAATTAGATATATAATAATTAATTTCATTTCATAAATGAGATTTTACTTTTCCTGAAATAATAAATAATGAGATAATTTCATTAATGAGTTTCATCTTCGTTTAACATTATATTTTATTTATGTTAAACAACAACATAAAATAATGAAATCGTAAATGTATTTGTTTAATGATGACGTGGCTGGATATTCCTGCTTTATGTGTGAAAGCCTCTACGTATATTCTGCCTTAGGTGTGAAAAAAAATGAAAATTAACTTAAAATTATAGTGTTTAATTTGAATTGATTTTTTTTTATTTGATTTGGATTAATATTATATTTATATATTAATTCTAGATTTATATATCAAGTTCAAATAAAATTTTGGATCGAAATGTAAATAACAAATATAAATCGAACCGAAATAAATTATATATTTTTATTAATTTTTTAAATTTTTATAAAATAAAATAATTAATATATATAATTATTTAAATATATTAAAATTTTTATTAAAATAATATAAAAAAGTAAAAGCATATAAACTGGATCAAAACCTATTAAATGCAATTCAAATTAATTAAAAAAATTTTGATTCAAAATCAAATAAAATTTTAAAAATTTATAATTTTATATATTATTTGTTAGAAAAATGGGATCCACCCTCATGTATTGATTTTGGATCAATTAAAGGTCATGAGCTTTGATTTTTCTTTTTATATAGAACCTTAGTTACTTAATAAAAGAAGTGAGGCTATTTTAAGGTGTTGTCGCAAATTAATAAGAGAAATAAGAAAAGCCAAGAAAAATAGAAAGAAAAAAAAAAGGGAAAGTTAGTTGAACGAAAGTCGATCCGTGGTCCGATTGAGCTGAAACTTTGTTAGCAAATTTATAATTCGGAGTTTTACATTTTGAACGGTGAAAATCGAGTTTTAAGCTCTCTATGATCAAATCCATGGTATATTTGTTGAGTCACCTATTTATTGAGATTTCTCCAATTATCTCTTTAGTTATTGATTAGCTCTAGTTTTAGCTAGAGAAGAATTTTATGTATCTATTATTTGATAATGAAGATTTTTTTGATAGTTCGTGATTTTTTCTTCTACACTAGAGGATTTTTCATATAAATTTTGGTGTGTTTTATTTTTCTTGCATTGTTAATTGTTATCTATTATTGTGAGTTTATTGCGATATATTACTTTTGTGTTGTTGTATTTATTGCTTCAGACCCAATAAGTGGTATCAAAGTGAATGTTATTTTTGAGATAATGATAGAGAAGTAGCCCAAAACAAAAGTAAATTTTGTTTGAGATCATAGAGGGTGATACAGGTTTCATGATAAAATTGATAGTATCAAATTATTCAATGTGAAAACCTACAATGGAAGATCATTTATACTGTAAAGATTTGTATGAGTCGGTATTAGATGATTTGACTAAACTAACAGATATGAAAAATGAAAGCTAAAAGAAGTTAGGCAGAAAGACATTGGCTACAATAAAAAAATATGTTGATATTAATGTGTTCTATCATATAGCACAGGAGGCAGATGCTCACACTGTTTGAAAAAAATTGATAGTATTGTGTGGGAGAAAAACATGTATGAATAAAGTTATACTTGTTAAAAAGCTTACAACTTTACAGTATAGGGATTGACGATCTATTATAGAGTACTTGAGTGATTTTCAAGACATATTTAATCGGATAACTACTATAGTACTTAAGATGGATGATGAAATAAAGACGTTATTTTTTTTTGAGTTCATTGTCAAACAGTTGAAAATACTCTAGTTGTGACTATTCTTAATTCAGCTTCTGATTATAAGATGACATTGGAAATGGTAAAGGACAGTATGCTTAATGAAAAAGCAAGATGAAAAGATGTAAACCCTAAAATTAAGCTCTGGTCACAAATAACATTGGTAAAAACATTGATAGAGGTCAGAACTTAAAATGTCATAGTAAGTTTAAACATAGATCAAAGTCTAGAGATAAAGTGAAGTATTTTCATTATGATAAAGTAGGTCATATAAAACGATACTGTAAAATCTTGAAGCAAGAGCGAAAAGATGAGAACGACAAGAGTTCAAATGATGGTAATGTTACAGTAATGAATTCAGATAGTGTTTCAATTACTTTGATTTATACATGATGATTGTAATAATGTTGGTGATCCTAGTATTGAGTGGATAGTTGACATAGGAGCAGCATATCATTATGTTTCTAAGAGAGAGTTGTTTACAACTTACAAAGCAGAAGACTTTTGTTGCACCAATATGAGAAATAAAAGTGTGTCATAGATTGTTGAGATTGGTGATATTGTTGTACAAACTAGTACAGGTTGCATGTTAACTTTGAGGCATGTTAGATAAATTTTGAATATGAAAATAAACTTGCTTGCTATTAATGTCTTTGACAATGAAAGATATAAGAGTCGACAAAAAAATAAACAGTGAAAGTTTCTCAAAGGATCTATGATAGTTGTAAAAAAAAAATTATGCTATACAATGTATAAGAAGACATGGATGCAATTGAACAATAACTAGATAAATGTCATTGAGGATGATATTTTAGCAAACTTGTGACACAAAAGGCTGGCACACATGAGTGAGAAGATGTTACAAGTTTTGGCAAGGCAATCTTTCATTCCCTTGACCAAAGATATGTCTCTTGATTCATGTGATCATTATTTGTTTGGTAAGCGTCATAAAGTTTCTTTTCATAACTCAAAGAAAAGAAAATAGATTGGAATTAATTTATTCTGACGTATGTGATCCCATTGAGGTTGAGTCATTAGGTGATAGCAGGTATTTTATTACTTTTATTGATGATGCTTCACGTAAAACTTAGGTGTATATGTTAAAAAATAAAAGTCAGGTATTACAGTATTTTTAAAAATTTCATACCATGGTGGAAATGATAATAAGGTTGCCCTTAAAATGTTTTTGGACTGATAATTTTGGAAATACATATCCAAAGACTTTAAAGAATACTGTTCAAAGCATTGAATCAGATGAAATAACAGAACCTGAAAACATTATAACATAATGGTATAGTTGAAAGGATGAATCGCACCATTATGAAAAAAAGTAAGATGTATGTTAAAGATGACAAAATTACCAAAGCCATTATGGGGTGAAGCAATCAACATGACTTGTTATTTGCTTAACAGATCACCATAAGTTCTTTTGGGTTTTGACATTTCAGAAAGAGTGTGGATAAAAAAAATGCTTCATACTCTCACTTGAAAGTTTTCGGGTGTAAAGCATTTATGAATGTGTTGAAAGAGCATAGGTCAAAGCTTGATAGTAAAGCCACACAATGTATGTTTGTGGGATATGGTGATGAAGAATTTGGTTATAGAGTATGGGATCCAGTGAAAAGAAAGATAGTCAGAAGTAAAGTTGTGATCTTTCATGAAAAAGAAATCATAGCAGACCTTGAAAAAAATGAGAAAACTACATAAAGTATTGTTCATTGTGATATTTCAACATCGATAGAGGTTTCATAGGAAAAGTCATAGATGGTGGAAATGAGCAAGAAACAGAACTTGAGGATATGAATAAGTCAGCTACAATTAGTGATGAGCTAGATGCAATCAGTTTTGAGCAGGATGAGCTACTTTTAACATCAAGTGGTATAGAGATTCAACCTAAAAGATTTACTAGAGAGCACAGACTATCTATTAAGTAAATAAATAAATAAATTTATTTAAATATATTAAAAATTTTATTAAAATAATATAAAAAAAATTAAAAACATATAAACCGAATCAAAACCCATTAAATGTGATTTGAATTAACTTAAAAAAAAACTAGATTTAAATTCGAATAAAATTTTACAAATTTATAATTTTATATATTATCTAAAAAAATCGAACCCTATAATATCCGTTATCACTTTTACTCTGCACTTTCTTCATAATTTAGCCACTTGTTTTTTTCTCAAGGTACGTACGATCCCATGCCAACTCTTTCTTCTCAATTTCTTGGGATGTGATGTAAGCCTTGCGTTATCTTTTCATTTCTACTTCCATTAGCAAATTAAACTGTAATCATTTCTATTTTTTGTTTTATTTAATCAGGCATTTTCTTTTGTATATATAGTATTGTATTCTGCTTTCTTTGATTTTGATTTAAAAGCTTACGACTCTTGATCAAGACTTGGAAATCTTGTGTTTGCTTTTGACTTTTGAAGTGAAATATGTTCCTCAAGTCGCATTTAGAGTGGTTAGTTATATATACAGAAAATTATGGAACCCCACATGGAATTATACTATATATATATATATTTATAGACTGTTAGGAACAAAAGTTTTCTTGAAGGTTATGTATGGAATATTATGGTACATTGGGTTTCATTTAATTAACTGTAATATTAATTCTGTTCGGTTCACAAGAAAATTTATGGTGTGGGAAGAGATGAAGAATTTATTAGAAGTTGGAATCCTAGTATCAATCAACTGTCTTCTAAGAGATTAATAACTAGTTAGCAGTGTTTAGATGATTATCTTGTTTCCTTTTATGTTTGCTCAGTTACCAAAGAAACCAAAGCCAACTGACAAACATTAATGATCTAACTTTCTGAACTTGAATAAACTGAAGTGAATCCTTGCTTCCATGCTTTTGTTTATCGAAATGCGTGATACTCTGCCTTCACCTCGATTGGTTTCTGTTTGTTAAGCTCACTATAGTCATTGAAGTGAAATTTCTAGCGTGAAATTTTGCAGACAAGGACTGCATATATAACCTAGGAGTTGGCCATAGGAGAGAATAAGTGAGATAACTGGCAAGCGATCAGTTTCACCATGGAGCGTGCTTAAAAATTACTTAGATTTGGTTGAATCGTGTCTCATGGTGGAGAATGAAGGATGAAATATTGATGAGGATTTCCCATGGTTGAGTTATCCAATTGTGTCTAACAACGCCGGGGTTTCGAAGAGGACACCTTTGATGATTGTTCCATTATATACAAGTTCAAAAGTGGTAGAATATATACTTTCAATCTGGTCGGGTCAATGTTGATAAACCTTGCCCTTCAGATGGAGCCACTGCGATCGACTGTGCTTAGGATGTTTGCATACAAGGTGGAATTATGCAAAAAAGGGTGTCAGGTTCTCAATTTTGGACAATGCCCTTACCTGCATCCAAAGGATAAAGGAAGGAGGGACTTGAGGAAGCATTTTTATCAGGTTCGGGACTGCGAACATTACCGTATATCCAAAAGTTGCTTCCTAGGAAATCACTGCCTTTTTTTCACATGGAATAAAGGAGAAACTGTGTCATCCTTTTGTATATCGGGTGCGAGATTGCAGAAATGGATCTTCATGCAAACGACTCCTCTGCTCCTATGCTCACAATGCAGAAGAAATTAAGGCATAACCCTGATCCCTATGCTCAGATTGAAGAAGAGAAACGTAAAATTCTGTCCAGATATTGTGCAACCAATGTTGATGCAAATAACAGGACTGTGGTGGGTCCAGCCCTGGGTGGTTCTGCTCCTGGTCCTGGAAATGCTGCTGTTAATGATGATGATTGGCCATCCTTGATGGACTACATTCTTTTAGAAGTGACAAAATTGTTGAATTCAACACTCTAAAAAGTGGAGCTAATTAGCATGGGGCAAGAACCGAGTTACTATCCTTGATGCAATCTGCTTGCTGAGACAACTGGACCGCTAATCAAAGTCCACAAAAATGATTTTTGGTGTCAACCAACCAGAGACAATTTTGTTAGTTGAAAAGGGTTTATATTTGATGCATTGATAATATATATACTGCAAAACTAGACCGAACATAAAAAGAGGAAGATATGGAGTAATTTGAGAGGGAAGGAGTGGCAAGCTTGAGATCAGGATGGACAGAGCTTGGAGTTAACAACCTTAATTGAAGACATTTCTCGTGATGTTGGCTAGTTATGGAAAAATGGATTTTGTGGATCTGATAACCAATGATGCTTGCTTTCTTGGCTAAGGGCTCTTGCTCCATTAATGATTGTTGACGGCCGATTATGGTGATGCTCCATCAATAGTTGTTGAAGGTCAAAAGTGGTGGCCGGAGTGGTGGCTAGTTGTGATCGACATGGATCACGGTGGTTGGGGTTCATCCAGACAAGTCAAATCAATTTCAAAATTTTAAGTTGTGATTAAGTTTTCAGAAAGTAGAAAACAATAACTTTGTTTTCAAATTGTTCATTAGTATAACTTACATTACCAAAGGGAAATTTAAGTACCAAGTAATCCTTTTTATGCAGAGTTTTACTTCAAGCTGTCATTTTCTAAGCAGAGACAGAGAAGAATGTAAGAGCAGAGGAAAAAATGAATAACGGAGGTGGGATCGATCCCTTTATCTCCCACATGCTAAGCGAGCGCTCTACCCATTGGAGCAAAAATTGATTTGGATCGCAAGGGTTTCAAATTTTATTTATAATTATTTAATTACAGAAACACTAAAGTCCAAAGTTTGAAAGTCGCTAAAAAGGTGTTGTATCTCATGCAGCGAATCTATTTGAATTTCCTGCAATCACATGCTTCAGCAATCATATCTTGACAGCTGTCAAACTGTCATGCATACAAGTCTTAAAATGCGGATTTTGGAGAGTTAATAATAAGGCTCAATGCAGAAGATTAACACCCACGACAAGGCGACAACAAGCCATTCCGTTTCTCTCTCTCTCTCTCTCTCTCTTCGGGGTTAAAACAAGCTATATTTTCATCTTGACTAAAGGCGTGACAAAGTCTCAGCTTTTGCATCATTCATTGGGTTAATCATTGAAACTAAGCAAAGAAAAAGTCTTTAACATCCAAAGCATAAAAAAAAGAGAATATTTTCCTCAGATTTCGTTTCATCTCAATCTGGATTCGCCATGTTCGCCAAACGCCTTCTTCAGAATACGGTTCACCATTCTCAGGTACAAAAACGAAATTCTTGTATTGCTTTTAGATTCTTCAGATTCTTTTTCTTTTAAGAGTAAACATCTGATGGAGCTTCTTGGTTTGGTTTCTGTTTTTGAAAAAAAAAAATGGTTTCAGCAAAATGTGCAGCATGGGAATTTGAAATCAGAAGACTTGGATTTGCGAGTTGATATCCACTATGGGATCCCCTCTACTGCATCAGTTCTTGCATTTGATAGTATTCAGCGCCTCTTAGCTATCGGCACTTTGTGAGTTTTAAGTTTTAAGCTTAATAACTACAAAATATCATACGACACCAAAACGCCTTGAGTATCTTGAAGAATTGATTCATCTACAAATATTTGATATGTCCTAACTTGGTTTTTTCTTTACTTGCTTTCTTATTATATGTATTTTGGTTCCTTAGGGATGGCCGGATTAAAGTAATTGGTGGTGATGGAATTGAGGGGCTTTTGATATCTCCGAAGCAATTGCCTTACAAATATTTAGAGGTTTGCATATGTACCACACTAAATGCTTTGATGGCTTGCTGGCTATATTCTTTTTTCTTTAATCCTTAGTGAACCCAAAGATCAATAATGTGAATTTCTTCAAGGAACTTAAATACCAGTCGTTTTTCTATTGAGAGAAAGTTGATTGTCCATCTATGAAAGTCATATAGACATCAGATTTTGGATATCAGCAAAACAAAGGGATGTCAAAGGCTGTAACTTGATTAACTCTTTAATCTATATGAACATCAGGTACACTTTCTTTTACATTTAGCTGTGAACTAACCCTTTGCATGTTGATGGCAGTTCGTACAAAACCAGGGTTTTTTAATCTGCATCACAAATGACAATGATATTCAGGTATTGATTCTTTATCAACTGTGCAGTGGTTAGGTCCTAAGGCATCATATACCTTTTATGTTCAACAACTTCCCAATTTTTTACAGGTTTGGAATCTGGAGAACAGGTTTCTAGCATGTTGCTTACAGTGGGAGTCCAACATTACTGCCTTCTCTGTCATCAATGGCTCACATTTAATGTATAATTTGTTTAACAATATCTAATATATTTCTAAAATCAGCTGTAAGAGTGGTAGTTATGGAAGTGGTGCTTTGTCAATGCTGTATCACATTCTGCTCTATCTTTTCACACAGGTACATTGGAGATGAGTATGGTTTGATGTCGGTGATTAAGTATGATGCTGAAGATGGAAAACTTTTGCAGTTGCCCTATAATATATCAGCAAATTCTTTAAGTGGTAGTGTCTTCTTGCCTTTCTAGTGGCCAATAACTGATTTGAACTGTTATTAAGAAAATTAATTAAATTTTCATATTTTTTCTTTGGCAGTTTGGCCTTTGTTACTTGGATTTCTTATATATTATTTCTTGTGTATCATTCTTTTGGTTTACAGTCATATTATGTACAATTTTCTTTTAGCTTTACTAAATATGTAATTGCAGCATGATGAGTGTAATTGATTCAAAGGATCCTGAAATCCTAGATATATTATTTTAAACTTTTTGGTTCTCTATTCTTTTAATGGACTGTATGGTGCTGTCTCTCAGAAGCAGCTGGGTTTTCATTTCCTGATGACCAACCTGTTGTTGGGATTCTTCCTCAACCCCATTCTTCTGGAAATAGGTACGGTGCAATTGCTTAAATTAGCTTAGCTTTTGAAATTGATAAGGACTGAGGCTCAACTTAATATCAAGCTTATCCAATCCATAATGCTTTAATTTGAACCATCACCTTTACATTTGTGTGTATGGTAAATGTGAAAGAAACTTGGTGCAATTTGATGCGTTACCATAAAATAATATATTTTAGACTATGGTGTAAAATTGGATCTAGTCTTTGATTCCACCAGCATCTCAATATGGCTGCAACATTGCTAGCATGAAACTGCCACCTTAGGTTAGAAATTAATTACCCTAGATAATAAGGAAAAAACAATCAATATTATTTTGGTGTCTTTTCATCACTTTAATATTTTGAACTATATTTTTTTGCAGAGTTATAATTGCATTTGCAAATGGTTTGATAGTTCTTTGGGATGTTTCTGAAGCTCAAATTTCTTTTGTTGGAGGCGGAAAGGATCTTCATTTAAAGGATGCAGTGGATTCGGATGTTCATGATGATACATTTGAGCATCATCTACAAGGAAAGGAGATAAGTGCTATTTGTTGGGCATCTTCTGATGGATCCATTCTCGCAGTGGGATACATAGATGGGGATATCTTGTTTTGGAATACATCAAGTATTGCCTCTTCTAAAGGTGAACAAAATGGACAAAACAAAAATGTTGTTAAGCTGCAACTGTCATCTGCTGAGAGGAGACTCCCTGTCATTGTCTTACAATGGTCCCCAAACTATAGGTCCCACAGTGATTATAATGGCCAACTTTTTATATATGGTGGTGATGAAATAGGATCTGAAGAAGTTTTAACGGTGCGTTATGCATTTGACTGCAATTTGACACTTTCTATTCTATAATTTATGTAATTGCAT
Source organism: Durio zibethinus (assembly GCF_047325235.1). NCBI lineage: Eukaryota > Viridiplantae > Streptophyta > Magnoliopsida > Malvales > Malvaceae > Durio > Durio zibethinus. The sequence continues at coordinate 26,364,963 of NC_143173.1, forward strand.
CTATTTCTAGTCTCTATTTGGGAGACTATATACCATCAAAGATAAAAGGCTGAATTAAGAGCTTAATGTGGCTGGTACAGGTTTTGAGTCTTGAATGGTCATCTGGGATGGAGACTGTTAGATGTGTTGCTCGTGTGGATCTTACACTCACTGGCTCTTTTGCTGACATGATTTTGTTGCCAACTGCTGGGGCAGCAGGGGGCAATCACAAAGCTGATCTTTTTGTGTTGACAAGTCCTGGACAACTGCATCTTTATGATGATAGCATCTTGTCTACATTGCTATCTGATCAAGAGAGGAAACAATTTGCCTGTCCGGTGGAATTTCCCATGTTAATACCTACAGCTGACCCATCCATTGCTGTGGCAAAGTTCAGTGTGCTACCCACAGGTGGAAACTCATCAAAAGTTCTGTCAGAGGTATTGGATTTCTGTCATAAAAATCTTCACTATTTGAAGTCATTGAGTTCTGTAAAAGTTTTTCTTGATTAATGTTTTCCTTCTGTTCCGTCAGTTTGCACCAATGATGAAACTTGGCACAACACCAACCCCAGGTGGTGGCATAAAGTGGCCCTTGACAGGGGGTGTACCTACTCATCTATCTGTCACTAAAGATAACAGTATTGACAAAGTGTACATAGCAGGTTACCAGGATGGATCTGTTCGGATATGGGATGCGTCATATCCTGTCCTGTCACTTATCTGTTTTCTAAAAGGGGAAGTGAGTTCTGGTAATATTGTATGTGCTCTTACCAATTCTGTTTGCGCCAAATAATTTCTTATGAGTGGCAGGTGCAAGGTACAAATGTGGCCGGTTCAAGTGCTCCAGTGACAACTCTGAACTTCTGTTGGCATACTCTAAGTTTGGCTGTTGGAAATGAATGTGGTGTGGTCAGAATTATTTCTTTAAATTTTCTCTCCCTCTTTTTAATGTGTCAAGCTTGGGTATTAAGCTGTCACTTTATATATGTTTTTAACATTTTGCCTTGTATAGGTTCGCATTTATAACCTTGATGGCAGCTCGGATAAAACAAACTTTCATTATGTCACTGAGACCAAATGTGAAGGTAAGCTTTCATATTGTAATACTTTTGTTAGACCCTTTGCTTTCTCAAATTAATATCATTCAACTTGCCTCACAGTTCAGAGCTTTCCCCAAGGAAAAGGACCTCAGTATAAAGCTGTATTCTCCCTTCTTAAATCACCAGTTCAAGCCCTGCAGTTTGGGAATTGTGGAGCCAAGCTTGCTGTAGGATTTGAATTTGGTCGTGTAAGTTTCATCTGTTTTTCTTTGTTTGACACATCCTCTTCATTTTTCTAAGAAGCTAGGTCATAAGTGATTTGCTGGTCATTTCAGCTTTCTATATCAAAGGGATTCATATTTCTTTATGCTTCCACCACAGGTTGCAGTGCTTGATGTGACTTTGTCATCAATTTTGTTTGTTACTGATAGTGTATCTAGTTTGTCATCTCCGACTATTTCAATGTCTTGGTTAGAGTTTAAAAATGTTCGTAACCTTGTAAAAAGCTCAAAGCATTCAGAAACAGAAGCTGCAGTCAAACCTGAAGAGGAAATACTATTTATCTTAACCAAGGATGCAAAAATTATCTCCATTGATGGTTGTAATGGTAAGATGATACACCCTCATCCATGGCACTTGAAAAAAGAGGAAACTGCACTTTCCATGTACATTATAGGCAAGTACCGTAATAAAGCTGGATGCTTATTCTTAACAATTTTTTGCACTTAGTATTAACTGATAATAGAATTTTGATAATATTTTGAACTCCAGAGAGCAGTTTTTCATTATCTGAATTAAACTATGAAGAGCAGCTGGAGGAATCCGGCAAGGATACTACTGCCAAGAGTGAGCCTGAACTTGCTGCTTCGATAACTGGGACTGAACATCTCTTCTCTTCTGAAACTGCATCCTCACAGGAATACTCACTTGATGCACTTGTTTTGCTTTGTTGTGAAAAGTCATTGTGCTTGTACTCCATGAAGTCTGTGATTCAGGTGCTTTTATGGTCTTCACTATGTTTTACTTCAGAATGTTGTTGTGCCTCCATTTGTACGCTAAAGAGATATAATTTCTGTAGGGGAAGGACAAAACAATTCATAAAGTAAAACATACAAAACCTTGCTGTTGGACCAGCACTTTCAAAAAAGAAGGAAGAGTTTGTGGACTGCTCTTGCTATTTCAAACAGGGGATCTGGAGATCAGGTAAAATGTTGATATTTCATCTTTTTTTTTATCCTTAACTAGGGTGTCGATTTCTTATTATGTCCTTTAATTCCCTTGTTTTAAATAAAGGTTCTCTTCCTTCCTTTCATGATCATTATTCTGTACCTATCTCCATGCAGATCCTTGCCAGACTTGGAATTGGTTAAAGAAAGCTCCATAGTGTCAATTCTAAGGTGGAACTACAAGGCAAACATGGATAAGTTGATGACTTCTGATAATGCTCAAGTTGCACTGGTACGTTCTCTTGGAATCTTTATCTTCAAAAAGTCGTTCAATGTTTAAGATCATTCATTAAATTGATATATTTATATATCTTTATGAAACCCAAAGACCTGGCCTCAATTTTTGACATGTGTCAAGGCCTCATTTGTTGACACATGTATTTTTATTTGACAAATTACAAAAAGCTTACATTTTAATAAGTTCTTTGGGTGATTTTTTTAAAAGTAATTTTGACAAATTACAAAAAGGCAAAACTTTAATAAGTTTTTTTAGTTACATCTTATTTAATTTTAACAAAATTTCCAAAAAAATTTGTACTTTTTTCTCTACTTTTTGTAATTTCACAAATTACAAAGAAAATACTCTTTAATAACTTTTTTCATTTATTTTCCTGTAATTTTGACAAATTATAGAAAAAGTCTAATAATTTTTTTCATTCTATTATATTAAAAAAAATTTGTCTATCTTACTTTTAAAAATTTTACACCTATGCAATGTGCAGGCATCTAGTACTATAGATGTAAGAACATACATTAACATATGCTACACTTACAAAATCAAAATTACCTCTAACATTAATAACCCTTTGGTCAATATATTGGTATTCTTAACAATTCATCTGATGATATATGCCTAATGTTTGGTATACAATAGACAAGTGGATGTGAAGTGGCATTCATCTCTCTCTTAGCTGGTGAAAATGATTTCAGGTACTACCAGCACTTGCTTAACCAATGTTGTGATGAAAATTTAAAATTTAATGAAGAAATTGATCCTGAGAACTTGCTCTATTGTTTCTAGGATTCCAGAATCTCTGCCTTGTCTCCATGATAGGGTTCTTGCAGCAGCTGCCGATGCCGCCTTAAGTTTCTCTTCAAATCAGAAGAAGAAACAGGTCCATGGAAACATCTCTTTCTTGGTTTTAATTTCTGAAGAAGCAAATTTGCTTATACGGTCTACCATATTACTGCAGGGTACAGTTCCAGGGATTATTGGTGGTATAGTCAAAGGCTTTAAAGGAGGAAAAGTGAATACTTTTGCAACACCCGAATCCAATTTTACTCTTTTGGAGAGCAAATTTTTGAAGACCCCATTCAAAGACACAACTCAAAATGTTATAAATGAGCAGAAAGATGAAGAGCTTGACATAGGTTCTGTCCACACCTATATCCACATTCTTTCTTCCTTCTTGGTTTTTGTCTGACGGCACGTTTTTCTTTTGGCACTAGATGACATTGAAATAGATGAAACTCCACCTGTAACTAGCTCCTCATCTCATGAAGCTGTTAAAACTAAAGGAGGTAAATCTGACTTTCTAACTCACTTTTCCTTACTCCTAAGCTTCTAAAAGGAATTGGAAGAATATTCTCTACCTTGCAGAAAAGGAAACAGACAGAGAAAAATTGCTAGGTCCCCTTGATGATTCAACGCCAAGACTTAGAACACCTCAAGAAATTATTGCTAAATACAGAAAAGCTGGGGTAACATATCTTGACATCTTTTGGTTTTAGCCATTCGTCTTTTTAACAGTAGCAGCTTTCTGAGCAGATTCCATTATCTGATATTGCAGGATGCCTCTTCAGCAGCTTCGCATGCAAGAAATAAACTGGTAGAGCGGCAGGAAAAGCTGGAGGTAAAGAGAATAACCTATCAAATTTAATTGTCACATAGATGGATAAAATCTCATTCTAATTGAAAATTGAACAGCATGCTCTTTTAATATTCTTAGTTAATAAGACCAAAGGGAACAGAACTGTGGAGAAATAGTTCCCAGAATAACCAATTTATGCCGTAAGATGAACATTATAGTGCAAACTTAATAAAATTTAAAACCTGTTGATGTAGCATATTCTGGCTTTCCTCTAACGTAGCTTCTTTCTGGTTGCTTGATTGTACCAGAGAATCAGCAGGCGCACTGAAGAGCTACAAAGCGGGGCTGAAAACTTTGCATCATTGGCCGATGAGCTTGTCAAGGCAATGGAAAATCGCAAGTGGTGGCAGATATAAGGGGAGACGGGTGGGGATCAATTATCTTGAGATTAGTTCTTCGACATTACTTGATCACTTTTCTGAACAGGAGACTTAAACCCGAGAGAATCTTTGATGGCTATTGTCATTGCACACTAGCAAATTTGTTCGAAGCATATGGTCTGCATGATGGAAAATTGAGGGTCGGAGCTTCAGAAGGCAACAATATTTGAGAGCTCACTGGCTCTGATATGATTCATGCTGATAAAAAACCTTAAGTTGAATATCATAGATTTGTTTTTTCTTTCATGCAATGCATCGTGAACAGAGAATGTAAAGGATTGATGTTGATTAAGTATACACGTGTAAAATTGTTATTTTGAAACAATCTATTATCCATATTGGGGATGCCGAATTTTCCAAACTTGCATTTTATTCCATTGATAACAAAGAACACGAAACAAGCAGTGTTTGAGCTTTGTACCAGAGTTTTTCAAGAATACACACAGCATCATAAGCACAGGCAATTTCAGTGGCTGGCTCCATCTGAAGAGGAAGGTTTGTCAACATTAACCATACCAGAGTGAAGTATATATATATTCCTCCCCTTTTGAACTTGTATATATTGCAGCACTCATCAAAGATGTCCTCATAAAAAATGGACAACTCAACCATGGAGGATATCCTCGTCCCTGATGCACCATTCAACCTAATCTAAATAAGTAGTATTTTCAGCACGCTCCATGTTGAAACTGAACATTTGCCAAATATTGGTTTTCAAGCAGTTACAATTAAAGTCTAAAAGAAAATAGAAAACCCAGCGTCCCATGTGGATATTTCATTTTCAATGGATAAGACTGCAAATGGTTGTTTCTATTGTAAGAACTGAGACAGAATGAGAAAACGAGTCATTTAAGAAAAGAACAACAACAATACATTTTCCTGGATTTGTAGGGTCATAACATAAGTTCTTACTCTTTCTTTTCTGTTTAAAATTTTGTATTATTTTATAGAACATAGATATGAAAAAACTTGGTGGAAATCTGTGTATAACATTCCACTAAGCCGGCTGTAGGCTTCAAATGGAAGCCAATCAACTCCAACGACTTGTGAAAAAAATGAAAAATAAAAAAAATAATATAAAAATATTTTATTAAATAAAAATAAAATAAATATGTTTTCATACAAGTATGCACTTAATCAAAGATAAAAATATCAATTAATTATTAATTTTATAATAATAAGAAATAAAAATGTAATCATCCCACTGTTTTTTTTTTTTTTTTTCTTTTAAATTTAAATAAAAGCCTAAACTTGCTTGGCGACCCTATCTTCTTCCTCCATAAAATAAAATCTATAACTATCACCTCGCCTGCTGGGATTTTCTATTTTGTTTCTATCTTTTCCGATCCCAAACCTTTTACTTTTTTTTTATCAGAAAAAGAAGAAAAGCCTCTCATTTGATCACCATGACACTTCACTCAAAGTTTCAAGGTTCGTTTTTTATATATAAATTTATTATCAAAAGTTTTACTTTACTTTCTTTGTTTGTTATTCTTTCTCGCCATTTGATTTTAAAATTTGCTCTTAAATGGTATAAGGAACAGTGAATTCAATTATCGGGAAAAAACAGTGAAATCGAGTGGCAAAGTTGACTTAACGAAGTATATTAAGCAATTCCCTGCTTTTTCTGTCTATAAAGTTTGGAGCTTTACATATTATTCCTGGATGAATACATGGAAGAGTAAAAATTGTGGGTCTTTTTAACAATTTCTATTAGCTTTTTTCACCTATGACATCTGTTAAGTGATGGTCTTTATGATTCTTGTGTTTGTTTGGTCAAATAAATTGGTTGACTTTGATGCCTCACAGATGAAACTGACAAAAGTGCCAAGCCGTCTTATTTTAACTTACCACCTTTGGATGTTTCGGTTGCATTCCCTCAAGCAACTCCGGCATCTACTTTTCCTCCTTGTGGTATGAATTTCATTCATTATTCTCTGTTTTTAGCTCTGCTAGATATTTTTGTTGCTTATATTTATGCATTTGAACTTGTTGAAATGTGGTGCAAACTTTATTTATTTATTTATTTTTGTGGAGAACAATTGTTGGTTCTGGACTGGTAGATGATTACAATTGGTAATTTTTGTTTTTGTTGCTGCAATGGAAATCTTGATTTCTAATTATATGTGTGTTTTGCTCTTGGAAAAAATACAGCTTCTGATTATTATCAATTTGATGATTTATTGAGTCTTGAGGAGCAGGCTATCCGTAAGAAAGTAAGAGAGTGTATGGAAAAGGAAGTAGCTCCTGTAATGGCTGAGGTATCTTTCTAACGTTGTTCATGAACCTTTCTCACAACATGGATTGACAACTTGGTTTGTGTAAATGACAACTAAATGCTGTGATTTTAGGGTTTAACTACGTTTTTTCTTTTTATTTGTATGTTTATGTTCACCAAAACAAGTAGCTGATTTGCATTTTTCCTCTCAGTATTGGGAGAAGGCAGAGTTTCCATTCCAAGTTGTTCCAAAACTTGGTGCTCTTCATATTGCTGGTGGTACTGTCAAGGTTATTCCTGTATGGATTTTGGTTCTTAAGTTATTTCTTTCTTGAAGTGGAAATCAAGTATGATGTTTGGTTACTTCTCACTTTCAGGGTTATGGATGCCCGGGTCTCTCCCTCACTGGAAGTGCTATTGCAATTGCAGAGGTTGCTAGAGTTGATGCAAGTATCTCAACTTTTTTCTTAGTGCATTCATCTCTGGCCATGCTTACAATTGGTGAGATCTATGTAATGACCTCCATTTTTCTCTATATATTAGTTCTTATTGCTCGCATCATTTTTATATTAATTTTTCTTTAAAATGATAAACATTTAACTTTGACCTTGCATAACTTGTCTGGGCCATCAATATAGCATTATGCGGGTCAGAGGAACAGAAGCAGAAATATTTACCTTCTTTGGCACAGTTAAAAACCATAGCTTGTTGGGTAAGTTGCTCTTTTTGGCATTAACATCTTGGGAGGTCTTTAATATTTTTTTTTTTCAATTATAATTGAAGAAATTTTAATATTATCTTTAGGCTTTGACTGAGCCTGACTATGGAAGTGATGCTAATTCTCTGAAGACAATTGCAACAAAGGTCCATCCTCAACCTTCTATTTTGGTTTGCACTTGTCTTCTTTTAGTATAGCTAATAACAATCACTGCTCAATATTTTAAATTTTGTGCTATATCATGTTTGCTGTTATCTCAAACATTCAGGTAGAGGGAGGTTGGATACTTGAGGGACAAAAACGCTGGATAGGAAACAGTACTTTTGCAGATGTGTTGGTTATTTTTTCCAGGAATAGCACAACCAACCAGATAAATGGGTAAGTGAAATAGTATATAAGACGTAGTATTTAACATTTGGTCTTACACAGAGATGAATCCATCTAATGACTTAATCGATAGACATGATCGTATGCTTACTAGAAACTACAAAGTATTAGTATTAGCAAGCATAGAAGGAGGATCCAAGATCATACTTTTGTCGAGAAATTGTTGAAACTTGGTACTAAGTTTTAAAAAATGGTAGGCCATACTGAATTTACCAATTGTTAGGATTTTAAAGAACAAAGATGGAATACCACTGTTTGCAAACCTTGAGACCACCATGGGCCATAATTTCCCAAGTTTACAGAAATTGTAACCAAAGAGAGAAGCATTGAGATTGCTAATCAGAAGGTGGTTAGATTCATTGCATGCTCTTTTTCCTTCAACTTGGAATGCTTCTGTCTTCTGTTTCAGATATATAGTTAAGAAGGATTCCCCCGGATTGACAGCTACAAAAATGGCAAACAAGATTGGATTGCGAATTGTTCAAAATGGAGATATTCTCTTAAAGAAAGTCTTTGTTCCTGATGAGGACAGGTTACCTGGTGTCAACTCTTTTCAAGATACAAGCAAGGTTTATTCTAATGACCGGCCTTAAATGATACCTCATCCCAATCTTTCTGTATTCTAATTGGTGATAGGGATATATATATTTTTAATGTATCCTGCTGGATCTTATGAGTTGTTCATTCACTTATGAATTGCCACCATGGGAAAGCAGGTACTGGCTGTTTCACGAGTAATAGTTGCATGGCAATCTGTTGGTATATCGGTGGGTGTCTATGATATGTGTCACAGGTATTGCAATGGATGTTGTTCTTCTCCAATTTGAGCAATGACATATCAGCTTCAAGATGACTTGTTCTGGATTTGCTATGATGTAGGTATCTGAAGGAGAGGAAACAGTTTGGAGCACCATTGGCAGCCTTCCAAATTAACCAGCAGAAACTTGCTCGCATGTTGGGCAATGTTCAAGCAATGACCCTTGTTGGTTGGCGCCTTTGCAAATTGTACGAAAAGGGTAAAATGACTCCTGGTCATGCTAGCTTGGGAAAGGTATAGACATTTAAATTATAGAAGCCAATGATTTCATATGAGGTTTTATTTTGAATTCTTAGCCATTACAAACTGTTATGATCTTCAGTCGTGGATTAGCTTGAAGGCAAGAGAGACGGTCGCTCTTGGGCGGGAGTTACTTGGTGGCAACGGAATTTTGGCTGATTTTCTAGTTGCAAAGGTTTTCATTCTCTGCTCTCAACACAAAATCACTTTTTCACTTCTAACTGCGAAAGGATAACATTTTAGATTGATCTAGGTTAGATCTGCCTTTGCTTTTAAAGAATAAAATTCTTCAAGAAACATCTTGAGTTTTCTTGTTTTGGTTGCCATGCAGGCATTCTGTGATTTGGAACCTATTTACACATTTGAAGGCACATATGACATCAACAGCTTGGTAACTGGTAGGGAAATCACTGGTTTTGCCAGCTTCAAGCCAGCCCCAATGAGCCAGCGAAGCCGCCTGTGATAGCGTGAACTTTCTTCCTGGGCTGTGTGGGAGGTGGTTTCTTCAGTTTTGTAAAAACAAAGCTAAAACAAAGTCGATGAACTTATTTTAGAAGAAGTTAACAAGTTCTGTATAACACGTTGCATTATTGTAATAAAAGAATAGCTTGCTTATTACAATTCTTGGATACCGATGCTCGTAAGTAACAAGCATCCCTAGGCACTGAACCATAATTAATTAGCTAGGCACGGAAATGCACATACAAAGAAGGGTAAATCAAAGGGTAGACATCAAGTCATCAACACGGCCGGTGAGGACCTTAGCCCTGTCCTAGACTAATTCCTGACCTGATCGATAGCCGTTAAGACTTTGAAGTTGTCAAAAAATCCCCTGAACAAATACAAAAGATATCATATATTATCAACCATGTCTGTTCCTACCTATAATCTCAAAACTATCCATGAATAACAGTTTCATTCCTTTCTCTCTGAATCTCTCTGCAACCCCCAATTCCTAAGCTTAACCAACAGCTGCGTCGCAGCTGTCAGAAACCTCACATTCTGCGCCGGGTTCAGTATCTCCATCACCTTCATTGCAGTGGTTATCCTCAGCATATCAGCGCCTGCCACCACTTCCTCCATTGCCTTCCTCAAGGTGACCAGTGCTGCCTCCTCTTCTGCAATCTCCACATTCATCAGTCTTGCTCGTTTCCTGGCTATCGCAAGCAAAGCCGGAGCCGCCATGCTCTCTTGAACCCTCGCCAACTCGTCATTAAGCTCCCTCTCTTCGCATCTTGTCTCCTCCATCAGTTTCTTTATTCTTACGCCTTGCTTTGGAGATAGGTCTTGCACGGAGTTACAAACAAGCTTCAATGCAAACCTGGGTTTGAAACCTGCTATCCAAAGCGTTGCACGCTCAAAGGAAGAGAGCCGGGTCGTAGAAAAGCGAAGGAAAATATTGCCTTTCGCTAATCGAGAATTTTCTTCAAAATACTGTTGGTAGTGGGAGAGTACTCGGGTGATGAGGTCCTTGAGATCATCTTCTCGGAATTCATGGCAACTTTTTTGAACAGAGAGTAGCTCGTCGAGGTAATGCTCTTGGCGCACGAGCCAACCCTCGAAGAATGTATCGATGGAGCCAGCATTCTGGTTAATACTGTTGGTGCTGGTACCTAGATTCATAACAGGCAAGCAAGCCAGCAACAAGAAGAGAAAGAAATATTAATAGAGAAGAGAAAAGAGTGATGCGTGTGAGAAAGAATAAAGCAAAATGTGGCTTACATAGCAGGGGGTTCTGAAAGGTGCTTTTAGGACTGACGTAAGATAAGAGTTTTTATTGCTTGGTGGAAAGTATTCTCCTCTTTAGCCTGGAGGTGTTTCAAGAACAAGTTGATGGGAGACGTGTGTGAATATGGCGTGAGATAGAGATAAGAGGGCAGGGATTATTGTAAGTGTTGTCTTGAAGTTTGTAAGAGAAAGCAAGGGGGGATGCATGGTGGTGATCTTTGACGTTAAAGGCAACCGACTCAACAAACAAATTGAGAGGACGAAAGAGGAGGCACAGGTGAGAGATTTGATGAGTAAGTAAAGAAAGAGACAGGTTCGGTGAGTTTTGTCGTCGAGCGATGGTGTTCAAGGAAGAGCTGATATTAGAATTCAGGGGAAGTGATTCACAAACCATGGGATGCGAACACGGAAAGCCAAAGGATATTCTTGTTTGATGTCTAGTGGCCCAGTGGGGTTTGGCCATAGCCGCCTTCCAGTTGTTTTAACAAGAAGAAAGACACGTTGTTGAAGCTGCAAAGTGGAGGAACAAGAAGAAGCCAAGTAAGAAGCAGATGCCAACTCATTATTTAGACCATTTTTTTCATATATGAAACCCAAGGCTGGAGTTTGCTTGGGTTCTCAGCGTTCAATGCTGGATATGGAACAGTATAGCGGCAGTTGGAGCTGAGGGAGGTTTAGTTTTATTATAACTTAAAACGGTAATGGAGTGGTTCTGGTGCTTCCTGGTCGATGGTGTTCACAGCAGCGGTGGCTGACTAGATATCCACTGGATTTACTTGTCATGCTTGAATGGATGAAACTAAAACTATGCTATCTGATTTATCAATTCAGTTTGATTCAATTTGGTATATACATGAACAAAAATTCTGTTTGAACTATAAATCTAATCATGGTTTGCCTTATTTCGTTTTTATTTTTTGAATCAAACCAAAAATCAAATTATGATTTTGAATGAAGCCAATTGTTGGACCAAATAAACTAGGTTCAAGCCAAGGCTAAGTCTAAAGACTAAAGGTCTATTTACGAAAATGGCTTATACAGGCTCAAAAAATACTACCTGGATGCCACTTATAGCAGGTAGGCATGCCCTACACTAGACACGCCATGCAGCTCACGTGTAAAAACTTCATATTAAGGACTAGAAAAGAGATTAGAAGGCCCTAGATTAAGGACTAGAAAAGGGCTTAGAACCTTTCATCCCAGCCTTCTCGGCACTCTTAAGCTATTTTGACGTGTTATTTCATTCTCTTCCTCACTCAAGTACTTAAGCTTGAAATACATCTCAGAGTCTCAACTATGGCACCCCTTTGACTTTGCCTTTGCCTTTTACATGTAAAACATATCATTCAGCATCAGCCCAGAAAACTCGTTGAAGTTAAGTAAAGAGGACCCAAAAGTAAAGATCTCAATCAGAAGCCTTTGGACTGGACTTGATCTTAGCCACAAGGCCGAAAAGGCCTGCTTCTGTTTGCCGCACACAATCGTAAGCAAGATCCATGGGCCAATAATCAAGCCTTTCATAATTCCACAGTTGCCGTAGGCCCAAAAGGCCGTCCTATTCATAACCTATACTTGAGAAAGTATTAGGGGGGGAGATTAGAAATGGATTCAACAGAGAATTTGCACTCCACTAGACGATGATCCAGAGATTGCTCTATTGTTACAATAATTGATGTATCGTAGTCTTACAATCTCTTTTCTTTTCCTTCTACACTCCTTGGCCAACATCTATAAAGTCAAAACCTACTGCTTTTTGAACAAACCAGTAAGCTCACCCTCTTCGTACTTCGGGGTCAGGATATGATACCCTCCAACCAGTTCTCCATTCACAAAAACTTGAGGGAATGTGGCCCACTTACTATACAGCTTGAGTGTCTCCCTTAATCCAAGATTATACTCTTCATCAAGTACATCAACACTCTCATAATCCACTCCTTGACTCTCAAGAGTGGCAATTACTCTCTGAAAATCCACACATCGGGGCACTTGTTGACCCCTCAATAAAGGTCACTACGCTGTTCTCTTTCACCAGTTATCAATGAGTTCCTGAAATGGAACTGCAAATTGAACATGACCGCCAGGAGTAAGTCGGAGATTTTGCTTCGCGCCTGAAGCAATAATCACAACAATACAGAAGCAATAGACAACAATCAATAATCAAATGCGCAGAAAAATAAAGCACACCAAGATTTACGTGGAAAACCCTCCAGTGTAGAGGGAAAAAACCATGGGCCGCCAGAAAAATCTTCACTATCAAATAATAGTTATACAAAGTTCTTCTCTAGCTAAAACTAGAGCTAATCAACAACTAGAGAAACAATTGGAGAAATCTCACCAAATAAGTGACTCAACAAATACACCCTGGATTTGTTCCTAGAGAGCTTCAAACCCGATCTTCACCGTTCAGAATGTCAAACTCTGAATCATAAACCTCCTGACAAGGTTCCAACTCAATCGGACCACGGATCGACTTCCGTTCAACCAACTCTCCCTTCTCCTTTTTCTCTCTCTGCTTTTCCTGGCTTTTCTTCTTTCTCTGCTTGGTTTTCGACACACACACAAAACAATCCCACCTCTTTTTTTATTAAGTAGCTAGGGCTCTGTGTAAAATAAAAGATCAAGGCCCATGGCCTTTACTTGGTCCAAAACCACTTACATGGGACTGGACCCCATTTTCCTAACAATCTCCCCCTCCAGTCCCATTAGAAGGAGATTCATCACCATAGCAATTTCATTTGGAACTTACCTTGGCCAGGGAACTCATTCCGGCCAAGTTACTGCAAAGCTCAAGCTTTTTCCTGGGAAGTATCTTAGTCAACATATCTGCCACATTTTTATCAGTATGGACTTTCTTCAATAGCATCTGCTGTTCTTCAATCACTGAACGTAACCAATGATATCTAACATCAATGTGCTTTGTTCTAGCATGGTACATGGTATTCTTACTCAAATCTAAAGCACTCTGGCTATCACAAAATACCACATACTCTTTCTGATTCAACCCCAATTCAAAAAGAAAACGTTTCATCCAAAGCATTTCTTTACATGCTTCAGTTGCTGCAATATACTCAGCTTCTGTAGTTGACAAAGCAACACACTTCTGCAACTTAGACTGCCAAGATACAGCTCCTCCTGCAAAAGTGAACAAATACCCTGAAGTAGATTTCCTACCATCAAGATCGCCTGCCATGTCAGCATCAGTAAACCCTTCTAGAATTGGTTGTGAAACTCCATAAGTCAAACACATTTTTGAGGTACCCCTCAAATATCTAAAAATCCATTTTACTGCTTTCCAGTGAACCTTCCCTGGATTAGAAAGAAATCTGCTCACTACACCAACTGCATGAGCAATGTCAGGCCTTGTACAAACCATAAGATACATTAAAGAACCGACTGCAGAAGAATAAGGAATACTAGACATAGCTAGTTGCTCTTCCTTAGACACTGGACAAGATTTCTTACTTAGATGAAAATGGTTGGCAAGTGAACTGCTAACTGATTTAGCATGTTGCATGTTGAATCTACCAAGCACTCGTTCAACATACTTTTCCTGTGACAACCACAGCTTTCCAGCTCTCCTATCTCGGATAATGTCCATACCAAGAATCTGCTTTGCTGGACCTAAATCCTTCATATCAAAGGACTTAGATAATTGTTCTTTCAACCTGCAAACCATACTAGCATCTTGTCCTACAATCAACATATCATCAACATATAATAATAGGATAATGAAGTTACCATTAGGGAATTGTTTAATATACACACAAGAATCTGCTGCTGTTCTTTTATAGCTATGACTCATCATAAAAGAATCAAACTTCTTGTACCACTGTCGCGGAGCTTGTTTCAAGCCATACAAGCTTTTCTTCAATTTGCAAACTAAGTGCTCTTTCCCTTTCACTTCAAAACCCTCAGGCTGATTCATATAAATGTCCTCCTGCAAATCACCATGCAAAAATGCAGTTTTAACATCAAGTTGCTCAAGCTCAAGATTCAAACTAGCTGCCAATCCCAGTACCACTCGAATAGAACTCATTTTTACAACTGGAGCAAAAATCTCATCAAAATCGATGCCTGGTTTCTGAGAAAAACCTTTTACTACCAATCGAGCTTTGTACCTCACTAGTTTGTCACCATCCTTTTTCAACTTGAACACCCATTTATTCTTTAATGGCCTCTTCCCTGTTGGAAGTTTAACAAGATCATAAGTACCATTCTTTCGCAATGACTCCATCTCTTCTTTCATTGCTTTTAACCAGTGCTCTCTATCCGGAGTAGCCTGCACATCTTGAAAGCTTTCTGGCTCCCCTTCACTGGTAACTAAAATAAAATCTGAACTTGGATACCTGGTAGATGGCCTGCGCTCTCTAGTAGATCTCCTGAGCTGAGACTCTACATCACTTGATGCTGAAGGTAGCTCCCCCTGCTCAACACTCTCAGGTAGAGAGAATTGCTCCCCCTGCTCAAAACTAATAGCATCTGGCTCATCACCAACTATGGCTGGCTCATTCATATCCCCAAGTTCTGTTTCTGGCTCATTTTCACCATCTGTGGCTCTTTCCTGTGAAATCCCTGTCGGTGTTGAAACATCACACTCAACAGTAACTCGTGTAGTCTTCTCATTTTTTTCAAGATCTGCTATGGTTTCTTTTTCATGAAAGACCACATCTCTGCTTCTGACTGTCTTTCTCTTTACTGGATCCCATACCCTGTAGCCAAATTCCTCATCACCATATCCTACAAACACACACTGTGTAGCTTTACTATCAAGCTTTGACCTCTGCTCTTTTGGTACATGCATGAATGCTTTACACCCAAAAACTTTTAAGTGAGAGTATGAAGCATCTTTTCCTGTCCACACTCTTTCTGGAATGTCAAAGCCCAAAGGAACTGATGGTGACCTGTTAAGTAAATAACAAGCTGTGTTGACTGCTTCACCCCAGAATGGCTTTGGTAATTTTGCCATCCTCAACATACATCTGACTTTTTCCACAATGGTGCGATTCATTCTTTCAGCTATACCATTATGCTGCGGTGTTCCAGGTTCTGTCCTCTCATGCCTGATCCCATGCTTTGAGCAATACTCTTCAAAGCTTTTAGATGTGTATTCCCCACCATTATCAGTTCGAATACACTTTAAGGGTAACCCTGTCATCCTTTCAACCATGGCATAAAATTTTTGAAAATACTGCAGTACCTGACTTTTATATTTCAACATATACACCCAAGTCTTACGTGAAGCATCATCAATAAAAGTAACAAAATATCTGCTACCACCTAATGACTCAACCTCAATGGGACCACATACGTCAGAATAAATTAATTCTAATATATTTTCTTTTCTCTGAGAACTTTTACGAAAAGAAACTCTATGATGCTTACCAAACAAACAATAATCACATGAATCGAGAGACATACCTTTGGTCAAGGGAATGAGAGAGTGCCTTGCCAAAACCTGTAACCCTTTTTCACTCATGTGTGCCAGCCTCCTGTGCCACAAGTTTGCTGAAGCATCATTTTCAACGGTATTTACCTGGTTACCATTCAATTGCATCCATGTCTTATATATTGTGCAGCATAGTTTTCCCCTTGCAACTACCATAGATCCTTTGAGAAGCTTCCACTGTCCATTCTTTTGTCGGCTTTCATATCCCTCCTTATCAAGGACATTAATAGCAAGCAAGTTCATTCTCATATCTGGAATGTGTCTGACATCCCTTAAAGTCAACATGCAGCCTGTACTAGTTTGTACACCAATATCACCAATCCCAACAATCTGCGACACACTCTTGTTTCCCATCTTGGTACAACCAAAGTCTCCTGCTTTGTAAGTTGTAAACAACTCTCTCTTAGGAACACAATGATATGCCGCTCCTGTGTCAACTATCCACTCAATGTCGGGATCACTAACATGATTACAATCACCATGTGTACAAATCAAAGTAACTGAATCACTATCTGAATTCACTGCTGCAACATTGCCATCATCTGAACTCTTGCCTTTCTCATCTTTTCGCTCTTGCTTCAAGATTCTACAATTTCGTTTTATATGACCAGCCTTACCACAATGGAAACACTTCACTTTACCTCTAAACTTAGATTTATGTTTAGACTTACAAGTTGCAATCTTTTTAACAAGCATAACTTTATTCATACCTGTTTTTCTCTCATACAATGCTGTCAATTTTTCCCAAACAATGTGAGCATCCGATTCCTGCGCTACATGATGGAACACGCTGATATCAACCCATTTTCTGATTGTAGCCAGCGTCTTTCTACCTAGCTTCTTTCAGCTTTCATCTTTCATATCTGCTGGTTTAGCCGAATCACCCAATACTGGCTCATACAAATCTTTGCAGTATAGATGATCCTCCATCATAGGCTTCCAAATTGAATAATTTGATGCTGTCAATTTTATCATGGAACCTGTATCACCTTCCATGATCTCAAACAGAATTTACTTCTATCCTGGGTTGCTTCTGTATCGATGTCTCAAAATAACCCTCGCTCTGATACCACTTGTCACGGGTCGAGACTCAAGCTCCGAACCCGCGCGGCTCCAGGACCCGGGCATTCACCCTTCCGGCGTCCCAGATCAGCCTTCCGCCACGGTTCACACCCTTGTGAGGTATTGTCCGCTCTGGCCCCCCTGGCCTCACGGTTTTGTCCTACAAAAGGCGCCTCACAAGGCGGAGATGGTGTGAACTCTTTTATACCCCAGGGACCTTCCTATTATGTTCGATGTGGGATTCAGGACTCCCCCTTAGGTCCGTGACATTCTCCCGCACCCATCCTCGTGACGCCCTCGTCACGGAGGTCGGCCACCCTGCCTACCTCCCTTGAGGTGCTTGGCGTGGATCGAACGGTTTAGGGCTGGCTCTGATACCACTTGTTGCGCCTGAAGCAATAATCACAACAATACAGAAGCAATAGACAACAATCAATAATCAAATGCGCAGAAAAATAAAGCACACCAAGATTTACGTGGAAAACCCTCCAGTGTAGAGGGAAAAAACCACGGGCCGCCAGAAAAATCTTCACTATCAAATAATAGTTATACAAAGTTCTTCTCTAGCTAAAACTAGAGCTAATCAACAACTAGAGAAACAATTGGAGAAATCTCACCAAATAAGTGACTCAACAAATACACCCTGGATTTGTTCCTAGAGAGCTTCAAACCCGATCTTCACCGTTCAGAATGTCAAACTCTGAATCATAAACCTCCTGACAAGGTTCCAACTCAATCGGACCACGGATCGACTTCCGTTCAACCAACTCTCCCTTCTCCTTTTTCTCTCTCTGCTTTTCCTGGCTTTTCTTCTTTCTCTGCTTGGTTTTCGACACACACACAAAACAACCCCACCTCTTTTTTTATTAAGTAGCTAGGGCTCTGTGTAAAATAAAAGATCAAGGCCCATGGCCTTTACTTGGTCCAAAACCACTTACATGGGACTGGACCCCATTTTCCTAACAACTACGCTGTTCTCTTTCACCAGTTATCAATGAGTTCCTGAAATGGAACTGCAAATTGAACATGACCGCCAGGAGTAAGTCGGAGATTTTGCTTCTTTTGTGGCTGCCGAACACAAGTGGTGTTTCCTGATTCATTGCCAGGCGGGACCTTTCCAGTGTTTTGTATATGTTCTTCCATCCATGACTTCCAGGCTTGAGTTAGAGCTGTCCTATCAGGTTCAATGACTACACCAACCTACAAAACGCTTAAAATGACATTAATAAATACCAGGCAAGTAATAACTCCTTGATTCTCTTCACCACCATCAAGATAAACACTAGCAATTTTACCATAACATGGCCTCTCGCAAAGTGGATTAAGACTAAGCTTAACCATGAGTCTAGAGTGGGCGATTCATGTCATTTAAAATACTGATAATTTATGTATCCATATCATATTTTATACGAAAATTACAAATAATAATTTATGTTGACATGAAAACACTAAATATATTTTTTTAATTTTGTTGAACCCATATATAGTTTTTGTTAAAATTTTAAACTATCGTTTTCATGTCTATTTTTGATATTATTTTTATATCGTATCACCGTGTCATGTGTTAGATTGCCACGTCTCCATCCATGCTAATGCCAATTTGGGGGATTCCAATTCAGCTTGCTCGGTAAGAACTGAAGCATGCTCGGCTTAGTTTATTCAAACCTCATTAATGGTTCATACTAAAGTTCTCAAACTACCATTTTTATATATAATCCACCCACCTTGGCGGTACATCATTTGAATTCCAACTCAGTTTAGTCACCATCTAATTGATTTTTCATGATGAATAAAACTGTAATAAAGATCATTCACCTTAAATATCTGGTCACTAAACAATCAATTCTAGCACATCCGATAAAAACAGGCCACCAAAATAAGTTCTGGAACACCAACCAATCCAATGACTAACAGCTAGAACCTTTCGGCAATTAAATTGTAGAACAAAACAATCAGAACATTGATGACATGATAGAGCTCAAAACAAAGGTAAATCTGTTCAACATCAAAATCTTGTACAAAACTTGGCACTTGGCGGACTTAAGTCTATTAGCTTTAATGATTTTGTGGACTTGGGGTTTCCTAATCCTTCACTTTTTTAATTAAATGTCTTGCATCGATTAACTCATAAATTCTCAAACTCAACAATCACATCCAAGAAACATTAATAATAATAATAAATAAATAAATATTAAACGTACCTAAATGGAGCCGCAAAGTTCCAGCAATGATTATTTATTAGTAAAAAGGCTGCCAACAATGTTACGCGAGATGCCGATAAACTGAAGCTCATCGTTTTGATCAAAAACGGCGTAGACTCTGGCATCCGACGGCTGTTTCGCGGCGAATTCCCTCGGGTGTGACCAGGAAATGAACTGGCTCGACCTCTGAGAGGTTCTTGAGAGCTGAAGCGATAATTGAAGAGAGAGTTTTTATGGAGGCGTGACGTCTTAGAGAAATGGAAGGGAAAGAAAGAGAAGGGGTGAAGCGTGAATAGGAGCAGAGAGTAGGGGTATTTTGGGAACATAAAAGAGAGTCTGCGAAGCGAAGAAAAGGAGTTGGGGAGTGATGCGGAGAGACATTGATTTATGTTCCAAAGGCTGTCTGAAAGCGGGATGGTTTCACTTCTGCTCAAAAAAAAAAGACATTTTTTTTTTTTTAAATTTTGTTGAATGATATGGGCTTAGCTTTAATTACCCAATCTACTAATGTAGAAAGTAAATTGTATAGTGTGGGCTTGACTTGATTCAAAACCAACCTCAAGATGTATATACTAAAAGGCAAAAGCCCTTTTGGAAATTACCCCATGTTAGAAAAGCTTTTCAAATAAAACATACGTAATTTACTTAGAGGTTAGGAAAAACAATGAAACATGCACTTCATCATCCAACTCACAAAAACATTTTTTTTTTCATTTCAACTATTTTGCTTACCAGGGACGATGGATATGATATGTAAGATCCCTTGCTTTTTCTAACAGAAATGATTTCTTAAAATGTCAATTTATTGATGTGAATTTCACTAAAATTTGAATAAGGAGCAAGATAAATTGTTTATGACTTCATTCACCAATCACCAGCATCAAAAGCAATTGATGTACCAAAAACGGAAAAAATCACCAATGCAAAAGCAATTTTTATTTTTTTGATTTTTTAATTTGATGAAAGGTCAGGATTTCTTTACAATCTTGAAGCTGACACCCAAGATACTCTCCCACCTCACCAAATTGTATTTCTCCACTAAAAAATTGCATGCAACCCTGTAACCACTATGGCATTATTGCCTTTAAGTTGCAAGAGCAAATTGCATGACAATATTTCCTCAACCATAGTTGCTTTTTCCTTAATAATTCCGAATGCTCCGAACTCTCCTTTTCGAACCCAAACAAAAGGAATGGGGTTCGAGTAAAATGGCAGCCAAATAGCAAAAACCAATGCCGTGAGACAGAACCTCCATTTTTAGGATTGTTGTATATATAATATATGTAACATCAAATACCTGAATTGGTTTAATTCATTTTCAAGTGACAGAGTCACCTTTGATATCAACCAAAATCTATTTTTCAAGCGATATTAACATCCACAGCCTGACAATTACCTAAGAAGATATTGATGCTGGGGTTACTCATGATTTTGTTTATTATTTTTTTCATCCACACAAGTACCTTTTATCTGTGGCAAATTTAATGGATTCTTGGAGGATTAGATGATCTATTTAGGTTTATCTCGATGATCCCACTGTTTCATTTTTTGCACAGGTTCTTGTGTCAAAATCAAACATGTAAAATCTGGGGCCGGAAGATTTGAAAATTAGTTGCATTTGAAGAAGCAATGATAGCAATTGAGATGGCAAATTTGTTGCGCCTGAAGCAATAATCACAACAATACAGAAGCAATAGACAACAATCAATAATCAAATGCGCAGGAAAAATAAAGTACACCAAGATTTACGTGGAAAACCCTCCAGTGTAGAGGGAAAAAACCACGGGCCGCCAGAAAAATCTTCACTATCAAATAATAGTTATACAAAGTTCTTCTCTAGCTAAAACTAGAGCTAATCAACAACTAGAGAAACAATTGGAGAAATCTCACCAAATAAGTGACTCAACAAATACACCCTGAATTTGTTCCTAGAGAGCTTCAAACCCGATCTTCACCGTTCAGAATGTCAAACTCTGAATCATAAACCTCCTGACAAGGTTCCAACTCAATCGGACCACGGATCGACTTCCGTTCAACCAACTCTCCCTTCTCCTTTTTCTCTCTCTGCTTTTCCTGGCTTTTCTTCTTTTTCTGCTTGGTTTTCGACACACACACAAAACAACCCCACCTCTTTTTTTATTAAGTAGCTAGGGCTCTGTGTAAAATAAAAGATCAAGGCCCATGGCCTTTACTTGGTCCAAAACCACTTACATGGGACTGGACCCCATTTTCCTAACAATCTCCCCCTCCAGCCCCATTAGGAGGAGATTCATCACCATAGCAGTTTCATTTGGAACTTACCTTGGCCAGGGAACTCATTCCGGCCAAGTTACTACAAAGCTCAAGCTTTTCCCTGGGAAGTATCTTAGTCAACATATCTGCCACATTTTTATCAGTATGGACTTTCTTCAATAGCATCTGCTGTTCTTCAATCACTGAACGTAACCAATGATATCTAACATCAATGTGCTTTGTTCTAGCATGGTACATGGTATTCTTACTCAAATCTAAAGCACTCTGGCTATCACAAAATACCACATACTCTTTCTGATTCAACCCTAATTCAAGAAGAAAACGTTTCATCCAAAGCATTTCTTTACATGCTTCAGTTGCTGCAATATACTCAGCCTCTGTAGTTGACAAAGCAACACACTTCTGCAACTTAGACTGCCAAGATACAGCTCCTCCTGCAAAAGTAAACAAATACCCTGAAGTAGATTTCCTACCATCAAGATCGCCTGCCATGTCAGCATCAGTAAACCCTTCTAGAATTGGTTGTGAAACTCCATAAGTCAAACACATTTTTGAGGTACCCCTCAAATATCTAAAAATCCATTTTACTGCTTCCCAGTGAACCTTCCCTGGATTAGAAAGAAATCTGCTCACTACACCAACTGCATGAGCAATGTCAGGCCTTGTACAAACCATAAGATACATTAAAGAACCGACTGCAGAAGAATAAGGAATACTAGACATAGCTAGTTGCTCTTCCTTAGACACTGGACAAGATTTCTTACTTAGGTGAAAATGGTTGGCAAGTGAACTGCTAACTGATTTAGCATGTTGCATGTTGAATCTACCAAGCACTCGTTCAACATACTTTTCCTGTGACAACCACAGCTTTCCAGCTCTCCTATCCCGGATAATGTCCATACCAAGAATCTGCTTTGCTGGACCTAAATCTTTCATATCAAAAGACTTAGACAATTGTTCTTTCAACCTGCAAACCATACTAGCATCTTGTCCTACAATCAACATATCATCAACATATAATAATAGGATAATGAAGTTACCATTAGGGAATTGTTTAACATACACACAAGAATCCGCTGCTGTTCTTTTATAGCTATGACTCACCATAAAAGAATCAAACTTCTTGTACCACTGTCGTGGAGCTTGTTTCAAGCCATACAAGCTTTTCTTCAATTTACAAACTAAGTGCTCTTTCCCTTTCACTTCAAAACCCTCAGGCTGATTCATATAAATGTCCTCCTGCAAATCACCATGCAAAAATGCAGTTTTAACATCAAGTTGCTCAAGTTCAAGATTCAAACTAGCTGTCAATCCCAGTACCACTCGAATAGAACTCATTTTTACAACTGGAGCAAAAATCTCATCAAAATCGATGCCTGGTTTTTGAGAAAAACCTTTTACTACCAATCGAGCTTTGTACCTCACTAGTTTGTCACCATCCTTTTTCAACTTGAACACCCATTTATTCTTTAATGGCCTCTTTCCTGTTGGAAGTTTAACAAGATCATAAGTACCATTCTTTCGCAATGACTCCATCTCTTCTTTCATTGCTTTTAACCAGTGCTCTCTATCCGGAGTAGCCTGCACATCTTGAAAGCTTTCTGGCTCCCCTTCACTGGTAACTAAAATAAAATCTGAACTTGAATACCTGGTAGATGGCCTGCGCTCTCTAGTAGATCTCCTGGGCTGAGACTCTACATCACTTGATGCCGAAGGTAGCTCCTCCTGCTCAACACTCTCAGGTAGAGAAGATTGCTCCCCCTGCTCAACACTCTCAGGTAGAGAGGATTGCTCCCCCTGCTCAAAACTAATAGCATCTGGCTCATCACCAACTATGGCTGGCTCATTCATATCCCCAAGTTCTGTTTCTGGCTCATTTTCACCATCTGTGGCTCTTTCCTGTGAAATCCCTGTCGGTGTTGAAACATCACACTCAACAGTAACTCGTGTAGTCTTCTCATTTTTTTCAAGATCTGCTATGGTTTCTTTTTCATGAAAGACCACATCTCTGCTTCTGACTGTCTTTCTCTTTACTGGATCCCATACCCTGTAGCCAAATTCCTCATCACCATATCCTACAAACACACACTGTGTAGCTTTACTATCAAGCTTTGACCTCTGCTCTTTTGGTACATGCATGAATGCTTTACACCCAAAAACTTTTAAGTGAGAGTATGAAGCATCTTTTCCTGTCCACACTCTTTCTGGAATGTCAAAGCCCAAAGGAACTGATGGTGACCTGTTAAGTAAATAACAAGCTGTGTTGACTGCTTCACCCCAGAATGGCTTTGGTAATTTTGCCATCCTCAACATACATCTGACTTTTTCCACAATGGTGCGATTCATTCTTTCAGCTATACCATTATGCTGCGGTGTTCCAGGTTCTGTCCTCTCATGCCTGATCCCATGCTTTGAGCAATACTCTTCAAAGCTTTTAGATGTGTATTCCCCACCATTATCAGTTCGAATACACTTTAAGGGTAACCCTGTCATCCTTTCAACCATGGCATGAAATTTTTGAAAATACTGCAGTACCTGACTTTTATATTTCAACATATACACCCAAGTTTTACGTGAAGCATCATCAATAAAAGTAACAAAATATCTGCTACCACCTAATGACTCAACCTCAATGGGACCACATACATCAGAATAAATTAATTCCAATCTATTTTCTTTTCTCTGAGAACTTTTACGAAAAGAAACTCTATGATGCTTACCAAACAAACAATAATCACATGAATCGAGAGACATACCTTTGGTCAAGGGAATGAGAGAGTGCCTTGCCAAAACCTGTAACCCTTTTTCACTCATGTGTGCCAGCCTCCTGTGCCACAAGTTTGCTGAAGCATCATTTTCAACGGTATTTACCTGGTTACCGTTCAATTGCATCCATGTCTTATACATTGTGCAGCATAGTTTTCCCTTTGCAACTACCATAGATCCTTTGAGAAGCTTCCACTGTCCATTCTTTTGTCGGCTTTCATATCCCTCCTTATCAAGGACATTAATAGCAAGCAAGTTCATTCTCATATCTGGAATGTGTCTGACATCCCTCAAAGTCAACATGCAGCCTGTACTAGTTTGTACACCAATATCACCAATCCCAACAATCTGCGACACACTCTTGTTTCCCATCTTGGTACAACCAAAGTCTCCTGCTTTGTAAGTTGTAAACAACTCTCTCTTAGGAACACAATGATATGCCGCTCCTGTGTCAACTATCCACTCAATGCCGGGATCACTAACATGATTACAATCACCATGTGTACAAATCAAAGTAACTGAATCACTATCTGAATTCACTGCTGCAACATTGCCATCATCTGAACTCTTGCCTTTCTCATCTTTTCGCTCTTGCTTTAAGATTCTACAATTTCGTTTTATATGACCAGCCTTACCACAATGGAAACACTTCACTTTACCTCTAAACTTAGATTTATGTTTAGACTTACAAGTTGCAATCTTTTTAACAAGCATAACTTTATTCATACCTGTTTTTCTCTCATACAATGCTGCCAATTTTTCCCAAACAATGTGAGTATCTGACTCCTGCGCTACATGATGAAGCACGCTGATATCAACCCATTTTCTGATTGTAGCCAGCGTCTTTCTACCTAGCTTCTTCCAGCTTTCATCTTTCATATCTGCTGGTTTAGCCGAATCACCCAATACTGGCTCATACAAATCTTTACAGTATAGATGATCCTCCATCATAGGCTTCCAAATTGAATAATTCGATGCTGTCAATTTTATCATGGAACCTGTATCACCCTCCATGATCTCAAACAGAATTTACTTCTATCCTGGGTTGCTTCTGTATCGATGTCTCAAAATAACCCTCGCTCTGATACCACTTGTTGCGCCTGAAGCAATAATCACAACAATACAGAAGCAATAGACAACAATCAATAATCAAATGCGCAGGAAAAATAAAGCACACCAAGATTTACGTGGAAAACCCTCCAGTGTAGAGAGAAAAAACCACGGGCCGCCAGAAAAATCTTCACTATCAAATAATAGTTATACAAAGTTCTTCTCTAGCTAAAACTAGAGCTAATCAACAACTAGAGAAACAATTGGAGAAATCTCACCAAATAAGTGACTCAACAAATACACCCTGGATTTGTTCCTAGAGAGCTTCAAACCCGATCTTCACCGTTCAGAATGTCAAACTCTGAATCATAAACCTCCTGACAAGGTTCCAACTCAATCGGACCACGGATCGACTTCCGTTCAACCAACTCTCCCTTCTCCTTTTTCTCTCTCTGCTTTTCCTGGCTTTTCTTCTTTTTCTGCTTGGTTTTCGACACACACACAAAACAACCCCACCTCTTTTTTTATTAAGTAGCTAGGGCTCTGTGTAAAATAAAAGATCAAGGCCCATGGCCTTTACTTGGTCCAAAACCACTTACATGGGACTGGACCCCATTTTCCTAACAAAATTGTGTATTATTTCCATTACAAGACTGCGGTCCATTATTTATTCTGCATATCATTATTTTCCCAAATAGCTAAGCATTTACAGCTCCATGATTTACCAGCTAATAAATAAATATGGGATTTTTGGATGGGAGTTAGTGGATTTAATTATTGATTAGAAATAATAGCTGGTGACACCATGCCTTTCTTATTTCTCTGAGAATAGAAGTTAATTAAACTGTCACGAATATTTTTATAAGGCTGTTTACCAATCTCATTAAACCCCTATGACATTAAAGAGGAATTTCTAATTGTTTAAAATACAAGAACAAGGCATTTCCCTTTGTTTGGACAGTAACTAAAAATTCAACCATAAATTAATGTACTCCACTTAAATTTAAATGGCAACAGAGAGACAAACTTAAGTGTGTTTTTGTTGCTACTTTTAGTGCTTACCTTGTGCTTTCAGAAGACAGGAAGTATGTCTTTAGCCAACATTCAATGAATGTTAGGAGGGGTATTTTTGAGCCATTGCTATTTGCTTAATGGTATCCAGGAAAACTAGTACTCCCAAAGGCATGTTGATTTCAACCCAATTGAGAGTGTGAAAAGAAATTCAATCTTATTCCAAAAAAATTGAAGAATCTTTACCTAACAAGGTGTGAATATGGGATCAACATTGAGATTTTCTTTTCTTTTCTTTTTTTTTTTTCAAAGGTGAAAAAAGACCATAATGATACCATGCCAATATTCTCCTATGGCTAGTTGATTCTGGGTTTAGAAAATGCATATTTGAACTTGACTCTGCACCTTCAAAAGAAGGCATTTCCAATTAGTGGGATTTCCTCTTTGCTTCTCCATTTACAGCATAAACATATATATATATATATATATGTATGTATGTATGTATGTATGTATGTATATATATATATGTACACACACACACACACACACACACACACACACAATGGGGAAAGCAAAAGGTACTGCGAGGAGTTGAGTCGATATCAGCTTCCTCCTGCTGGGAACAATACGATTGGTAACTTTCACCTGATACAAAAAGCAGAAAATTGATCATATTCAGCAATGATGTAGATGGAAACAAAGAAGTCAAGAGAGAGAGAGAGAGAGAGGTTGCTTTAACACTCCTGACTTCTGTTATTAACAGACACTTCATTAATTTCCCCCACCTAATGGAAATATTCTAATCTAAAGCTCTAAATTTTGATGGCAACGACACTCAAATGGTATTGAGATCATTTAGCTACCATAATAGGAAAGAAGACAAGAGGAGTCCGAAGATGTTAGCTTTTCAACTTACTCTCTAACCTCCATTATTTTGCTAGAAAAAGAGGTTAAATTTCCCAACCATACCTGGCTTTAGCTTTACTCCTACTCAAAACACATAAAATAAAAAGAAATAAAAAGGTGTTCTCATCATTCTGTTACACCAGCTCATACTCTTTTATCCAACCATTTTTAGTTTAATCCTCTCAGTTCTCCCTCCAACCATAGCTTAGCAGCATCTCCTTCAACCATCATGATGAAACCTTACAGAGTAAAGCTACCTCTTTCTATTATCACAGTTATGATCTGCAGTTTTGCTTTCCTTGCTCTCTTATATACCGAAGGAATAAGTTTTCTTTCTTCAAATTCTATTCTCAAATCCAAATCCTGTGCTAGAAGAGGTGCTGTTGTACAAGCTAGTAAGTTATGTAGCTAAGCTAAGTGATACTTCAACAGGGGTTTGTTAATAATTGAAAATTTTTTTCCTATTCAGAGTTCTATCCCTTCAAAAAGATTCTAATGTTGAACTGTCATTGTCTAACAGAGAATAAAACTGCAGAGGAGAAGCTAGAAAACCCCGAAATCGATGACAGGTTCAACTTTGACCCTGAAGAGTGCGATATTGCTCATGGGGAGTGGGTGTTCAACCGTTCTATCAAGCCTTTGTACACAGATAGAAGTTGTCCGTATCTGGACAGGCAATTTTCTTGTGTCAAAAATGGTCGGCCTGATTTTGACTACCGTCACTGGGAATGGCAGCCAGATGACTGCAACTTGCCTAGGTAAGAAACATTGTGCTCTTTTTCAGACATTTATTCATGCATGAAAATGGAACCGTTTCTTGAAGTAATAGTTTCTTTTCTTCTAACGTTTCCATGTGTGTAGATTTGATCCAGAACTTGCACTTAAAAAGCTTCGAGGAAAGAGGCTACTCTTTGCAGGAGATTCCCTGCAAAGAAATCAATGGGAATCTTTCGTTTGTATGATTGAATGGACCTTAACTCCAGAAAAGAAGTCTATGAAACTTGGCAAAGTTCGTTCTGTCTTCAAAGCCAAGGTGTTAATTTCATTTGAAAGACTACAAGTTCCATTGCTTAAATGTAAAGAAAAAGACTGTCGGAACATAAAACAAAGCTAACGCTTCCCAATCCCATTAACCTTTTTCAGGAATATAATGCAACCATCGAATTTTACTGGGCTCCATTTCTTGTTGAATCCAATTCGGATATCGATGTTTTAGATCCAAAGAAGAGAATACTAAAAGTTGATTCAGTTGCCAAGCACTCCAAACACTGGGAAGGAGCTGATATCCTTGCGTTTAATACTTACGTTTGGTGGATGAGTGGGCTTAGGCTCAAGACATTGTAAGTTCTGTGTCAAAACCCTTAATTAGTTTTAAACGAAGCAACTCTTTTGATCAGTTAAGCTTTTAGTTTTTAACATTACTTTTTGTTGAGAACAGATGGGGTTCCTTTGCAAATGGTGACGAAGGTTATACAGAGCTGGATACACCAGTCGCCTATAAAATTGGTTTGAAGACATGGGCTAACTGGATTGATTCAACTATAAATCCCATCAAGACTCGTGTTTTCTTCACAACTATGTCTCCTATACATACAAGGTCTGTCTCTTTCTCTTGCATGCCTGTGTCTACGTGCAAAAATTCATGTATCCATTTGCCGATAGTAACAATTTAATCTTTTTCTTTTTCTGCAGAAGCGAAGACTGGGGCAGGAAAGATGGGCTGAAATGCTTCAATGAGACAAAGCCAGTGATGAATAAGAAGTTTTGGGGAAGTGGTTCTGACAAGAACATGATGAGTGTCGTGGCAGGTGTGTTGAAGAAAATGAAAGTTCCTGTTACAGTTCTCAACATAACACAGCTCTCAGAGAACAGAATTGATGCTCATTCATCAATTTATACCGAGACTGGGGGTAGGCTCTTAAATGATAAGGAAAAAGCAGACCCAGGACACCATGCAGATTGCATCCATTGGTGCCTGCCCGGAGTCCCAGATGCTTGGAATCAAATATTTTTAGCTCATTTGTAGATTTTCCTTTTTCAACCCCAAAAACCAAAGAGAAAAAGAGAGAAAATCCATCTGTTTATTATGTGTTCAAAGTTCTTTCCTTTGTCGTATCTTTTAGCAAATTAAGCTTTTTTTTTTTTTTTTTTTTTGACAACCTGTGACAAAGAAAGAACTTTTAAAATTCCAATTAATCATCAATCAATTGTATCTTCTGGGGGCGAATAATAATACTAAAGATGTTTCAATGAAGTCGATATTAAACTTTAAAGGCACCAACAATTTTATTGGAGATTTGAGAATTTTGACGTGAAAGCTTCAATTAATTCTTGATGTTAAAATTATTAAAGAATTACAAGAAAATTGAAAAGCAAAATAGTTTGTTCGTCCCTAAAAATGCTCTTTGTCTAACTAGTTGGTCACTAATATCTAATTATTTTGGAATTGAAATTTTGTATGGGAAGTATCTATCAAATTATAAAAATTTTTATTGATGAAGTATTGAATTTTTAATTATAATTTAAAATTTGCTAATTTTAAATATATAAAAAACAAATGACAAGAAACAGGACTGAATGACTGATCTTAGCTTACTTTTCAATAGACTTCTTGAAAATAAACTAAAAAATTGCAAATTTTTAATAGTAAAATTACTTCCTTTTCCGGTTGTTTAGAAATGTAAATAATTCGGATTTGAGTTTAAACAAGTTAATTTATTGAGTAAGTTGAACTTGAATATCTTAATATTTTATTTAAATAACTCGTAAATCGAATTTTTAAATCTTAATATATTTTTATTATTTTGATAAAAATATTATTTTATCTTTATATATATAATTCGAATTTGACTTTAAATATATAAATAAATTTAAAATCAAACATGAGAATCGAATTTATTTTTATTAAATGAATTTAATTAAATACACTCAAATAATTTAATTTTTATTTTGAATTGAATTCAAACTTAAAATTTAAAATTTGATCAAATTTAAACTAAATTTTTAATAATAAATTTTGAATTAAGCTAAAACTTCTCACTATTTCCATTCAGCTTTACTATCACTACAGTTGTCTGCTATAAATAATCCAACCAAAAAAATAAAAAGAACCAGTCTCATACTCTCATTTAAAAGGGCTGAGACCTTAACTTTTAGCTTTCCGGCCCGTGAATTATAGCCCATGGTCCAACCAAAACTTGGAAAGTGAAACCCGGGCCCCTGACCCAGCCAGCTTCAACCCATCAATAAAGGAAATGAAAAACTCCTGCGGCTGCTACTGCGCGACCTACTATAAAGCCATCTTTCAGAAGAAGCAAGCCCTGCATCTTCTTCATCGGTTGGTTTTGGTAGCCAATATTTCATCATTCCTCTTTGATATTAAAACCCCTAATTATGTAATAATTGTTTTTTTAAAGAAAAAGGTTAGAGTTTAATTGGATTTAGGTTTTCGTAATTTGACATTTGTATTTGATAATTGTTTTATCAGATTTTGAAAGTTTACTATGGCTGGAGGAAATTTCATGCACAGAGTTATATCTTACGTCGTCAATGAACTTGTCGTTGATAGACTTGCAAGCAGGTAACTATTTCTCTGAATTTGTTTGTATTTTTCAATTTTTTAGTCGAATTTTTCAGCATGCTGAAGATTAGGTATTTTTAGAATACTTTTAGGGGGCGTTTGGTTTGCGGAATGTTAGATTCCAATGGAAAGTGGGATATCCAAGAAAATATGATCTATGGGAAAGTGTGATTTTCATGGACTCCCGTTTTTTTGTGTTTGGTTGAGGGAATATGAGTTTATTAAATCATGTATTTTTACCGTAATATATTTAGACAATATAACAAACACAACATTTTGTTAAAGAAAATAATCAACAAATAATACAGTATTTGAGTGGCCAATTATATAAAAAAAAATGAAATAGTGATCAATTACTGCTTTTTATCTTTAAAGGAACGCAGAATTTGATATTTTTTAAAAATTTAAATTCTATAATTATTGCGTTTATATAAAAAAAACCGTATTAATTGATTTTTTTTTTAAATAACAATGAACAATTATTGTGTTGTTTTTTAAATAAATGCAGTAATTGATGACGTTAAAAATATTACAATGACAAATTTTTGCCTTTTTTCTAATAAATACAGTAAATATTATCAATTACTACGGTTCTTTAAGAAAATGCAGTAATAATGTTTGAACAAAAGTCAGGCATAGAACAATTCTTGTGTACTTTTAAATAACATAGTAATAGAAATATGGAATATAAACCACACAAAGAACAATTATTGTGTTTTGTTCATTACAAATGTCGTAATTGACTTTAAAAAAGAAATTTAATTTCATTGTCAGAAGTTGCTTTTTAAAAAGGTAACATAGAAAGAAAGAAGTAATTTTTTATGCAAGTCAAATGTGTAACTCAAGTAACCTTTTACTCAGAATCATAAAATACCACAGGGAGAGATGAGTTTCTAATTTTGGGACTTTTGGATATTGTTAGGAATTTAACATTTTTCCTAGGAATTGGATAACTCTGAAGCAAACATGGGCATTAGATATTCACAATCAAGATTCCAAGGAAAATTTTTGGATTCTCTTGAATCAAACACCCTCTTAAAATATAATTTGTATGCTATAATTTATCTGTTCATTTGTATGTCTGAGATCAATTTTTGTTTAAATTTTGTGAATCATAGGCAAAAGGATTCAGAAA
Organism: Durio zibethinus; assembly: GCF_047325235.1. Taxonomy (NCBI): domain Eukaryota; kingdom Viridiplantae; phylum Streptophyta; class Magnoliopsida; order Malvales; family Malvaceae; genus Durio; species Durio zibethinus. Next base: position 26,396,979 of record NC_143173.1, read on the forward strand.
CTTATGTTGCAACTAATTTTTAGTTTGCTTTGGTAAACTTATTACATGTTAGGCATATGTGCTTTGTAAAATACCAAGCACTGCATTCTGGAGGTTTGAGAAAATTTTCCTATGAACCAAACAAAAGGAATTGCACTTTGATCTTTAATGGTCTGTGGAAAGTTTTGTCATGGTTTTAGATAATCTGGGTTGAGATTTTTTTTTACCATCAGGTATCATTAATTAGTGATATATTTGCATTATATTGTGCTATATGATTGTTATGGAGGATTGACCTTGGTTTCTTGTTTTGTTTGGTTTTTTATTTTCAGTCCTGCATTCCAGAGATTTGCTGTGAGGACATCAAAGAAGATAGAGGATATTTCCAGTATGGGTATGTGCTTGTTTCCTTCAGTTACTGTGGTCCTTTTTTTTAAATCCTCTCTGTGAATTTGGCCCATTATTATCTAACATAGAGCCAATGAAAGAACTCGTTAATATTGACTGTTGCCTCTGGTGCATGCAGCTGCGCGGAAGAGGCAAGAACTTGCTGAACAGATGAAAGAACTTTCGAAAAACATGGAGGTCAGCCGCTACTACTTTACATTGATGTTACATATGTTATCTTTGGTGGATGTTCATTGTTTCTAGCTACATGTTGTCTCTGTTGCAGTCTAAAAACCAGTGATGTGGTAGATATGGTAGTACTTGGCATTTGTGTGGCTGTCTCTGACCCTCGGAGTTTTGATAATCTGTAACTTATCTACTGCTGCACGTATTAATTTTCTGGAACAGGGGTGGAATTCCAAAAGAACATATGTTCCAAAGGGTTTTTATTTTTTTTATTTGGACTATGTAGGAGTTTTTTTTTTTTTTTAATATAGAATAAACCATATGTTCCATCTCTAAAGACGGCTTATGATATCGAAAATTTGGTGCTAGCATTATGCGCATCTTGGTCATTGAGAATGTGGCAGCATTTTTTTGTTCATTGCAATTGATTGTTACTTTATTAGCATAAAATTGAGAAACTATTCATTTTGGTTCTTGTTAACGGAAAGAAAAGAGTGAAGTGGTGTGAATGTTATTAATTTTCCCTTTTTTTAAAATTCAAACTAAGAAAATGGTATCCTTTCTGCACACCAATGATCGGTTATCCCATTATCAACATCTGAGTGAGAATAGATTTCTAGGCATTTTTGTAACTACCATTGATTTCAAAGAGAAAATTTCAGAATCACTTAACTAAGGAAGTAGGAATCAATTCATTCAGCCATGGCTACTGCTATTTGGAGAAACGCAAGTCGTTTTCAAAACTTTCATCGGTGTCTATATACCCAACAGTCTGAGCCAATGCAGATCCCCCGTTCCATCTTCACCCTCAATCGCCTAATCTCTTCACCGTCCCTCTCTCCCTTTCTTGCAAATGGATCCACTGGGTCTAATGTCGGTCCGATTTTTCCTCAGATCCCACGCATAGCGGGAGCTATATGCACCGGGCTGCTCTTGTTATCAACAACTACAATGCACCAATGTCTCCTTATGAGACAAATCTTAACTACCGGCTACCATTGAACATCATGCCGATGCAAACTACAGCAGATGTAGGTCAAAGCAAAATGGAAGTAGATGTTGATATGAACTCAAAATAGAAATAGATGGAATTTTTTTCTGGCGAGACTTGTTAGATGAGGCAATGAGAGATTGTTTCCACTTTTCAAAAGTGATCACTTATTCTCATGGCTAGGGAAGAACGCTTTGGCTATTAAAGGGAAAGGATGGTAGTAAATATTTGGCTTGTGTGGCACTGCTTTAAAGCACTTAAAGCCTCTCAACTTGCATCATTCAGTTTTCTGGTGAAATTACTAATCGGTTAACCATTTTATTCCTGCCATTGGCATTTCATGCACTGCTTGCAGGAAGTCCATTATTTGTGAGCTAGCATCTTGTTCCCATATGCACACTTGTAATAACTTGATTTTCATTTTTAATGCTGAACTTCACATGTAAAAACACACCTATATTGATTCTGGTCTTTTCTTGCTTTTGCATGTACCTAATGGATCCTAGCATGGATTTTGTAAAATTTTTTGGGAAGAATAATGATGTTGGCTCACTAACTGATGTACTTTTGGGTTCATTCAGCTAAAGTTATTGTTTGTTAGAGTCGGGTTTATCCAGAGAACACATTTTTTAGTTTCACCTGATTCTTTTCTTATTATAGATTGGAGAATGAGTGATTATATTAAAGATTTCTTTTTTCTCTTAAAGTCTAATTACTCCTGTTGGAAAGCTGAAGCAATAGATCGCAATTGTACTTGAACTCAAAGCTTAATTGCCCGGGTGAGATCGATGGAAACTGATATTGTGACTTTAAACGGCCATCAAGGTGTCTCCCGGAAAGGCAACCTTTTTTGTGCATCTGAGTTTTGGAGAAGTTTGAATCAGCTCATCGTTTTGCACATAAAATTGATGGCTAATCTGTCAGTCTTATACTACCAACTGTACGTATGATTCTGCTGCATCATCGGGGATGCTTGACAGCAAGGGTATTGATTTCCGCAATTTTACGGGGACAAAGTTATTATTGGGTTTTTGTCCTAAGGGAACGCTGCGTTGGGCTTGAACAGTAACCACCAGCTTGAGTTTTAACCCAAAGTCACAGTCAACGATTTTTCTAGCTTTTTTTTTTTTTTTTTTGCCATATAACGTAGAAGGAAAAGAATTTATTATTGCAAAAGGCAGCCAAGAATGAGATAGAAGAAGATGAGTAAATTTATTCATGAGCAAAAGAATTTATTATTGCCAAACGCAGCCAGGAATGTTCTTGGTATACTGTTCCATGAGACATCGCTTTCCTCAATAAATTGGGTCAAAATTTATGATGCCAAAGAGTATCATAGCATACACTCGTAACTGCAATATTAAGGAGTAATATAGTATTATATAATCGCTCTTTAAGTAACCTAAAACTAGAAATCACTTTTGGTTATTATCCCAATGGAATGTTTGTTATTTGCTTCCTCGTGTTATAGTATGTATTTGAATTTGATTTGGTTTTTGATACCCATACTCTAATGGCTGAGATATTGCAGATCTTTCCTTCCAACAATTCCATCACATACAAGGTCAACCTGTGGCCTCAAACCTTGTTAAATTCATGATCAGCTTGTTGCTTGTCCCTGCCATTTCTCAGTTCTTATGGGTCATCCTCCCTTTTGTGCGGGTAGAAGGCAGGTTTTTTGCCTCCTGCAACAAATAAGAGAAGTTGCCAGATAATCCACATTATTCAATCAAATCGAATTTTGTTAAAAAAAAAAAAGGAAACTACTCAAACAAGATCAAAGGAATCAGATGGCTACCTCCTGAGTATATGTTTAATGTTCAAGAATGGACCTTATGCAGTATGTTGCACGTTATTTGTCCACTTCTTCAGGGATAATAGCCTTGCCTAGGTAAACGTGCTGCATCTCCTCTTTCCAGATCTGCAGAAGAATAACGTGTTGAGTGCTTAATTACTCGCTAGGCATAGACCAGAGAGTAGGACTACTAATTGAGAGGAGGAAAGTAGCAAATGGGGAATAGGAGGATGGGATTGAGGACAATATGTTGTTGCAAGCATGAGTGTATCAGGTCCTACGAGACTTCTTGACAAATTACAGTCTGGACCCTACCGTGTCACGAAATTCCAGCCTGATATGAGGTACATTTGTCTTGTGTATATCATTTCCATCATGCCCTCTCTTGTAGTACTCCTTTCCAATCCAGTGCGACTGAAACAGATACAATCATACAACTGATTTCAATACATCAATAGGTCTACCAAAGTGGAAGGGACAGCTCACTAATCTCCAAATAATGGTAGACCTGGGACAATTCCCTAATCAAAACTCAATCCTTGTAAATTATATTGTGACAAAAAAATTCACTTCCACACCCGCAATATCTAATGAATACTTTTCAAGCAATTTGACTGGTGTCATTAGGAATAGATCGTGTATATTCTGTGTACATCTCATTCCTACCCCAATCTTTGACTGTTCCTAGAGAAGGGGGCAACACCTGCTCACTGCCCTTCCCAATCTCTTCTCCAATCAGAAAGAGAATGTACCTTCAAAGCATGTGAAAAACCTGACTGGTAGACTGAATTACGGGCAATCTCACATAGATCACATGAACTCAGCTTCCACACCTGCAAGTCAAGGGCTTTAATTTAATTGAACCTTAGATAAAAGTATATATTCTAGATTCTTGCCAAGAGAGAAAGAGATAAAAATTACAGAAGCAGCTACGCTATACTCCTCGACTAAAGGTTCCTTTGTTAAGTGTATTTGAAGTGGATCATCCGTAGAAAGGGAAACATTCAGACCCCGTAAGAAAAACATTGGAAAAGGGTTCCGATGATAGTCCAAAAACAAGGAATTGTTGCTCAGAGGAGACATAGCCAGGCCAATCTGGTAACCAATGTGCCATGACAACAATTAGAAATTCCAAGCTTATTGATTAACTAAATTATTTTTAAGTTTCGTTTTGTTCTTACCTGTGCCAAATAATAAAGATACTGTAGCACAGGAGATTTCCTTAAATTGGTTCCATGTGCAATATTATGAGCAGCTAGAAATGTTGCCGCAAGGTGGTCAATGTCACCAGCCTGAAATATTATAAATATGAGGGACACAAAACATAAAACTCTCATGAAGGTAGCATATAACTTTCAGGAGTACCTCCCCAGAATGTGGCCGGAATTTGATGGTTGTCATGCCCTTTGACTCGCGAAGCTGGAAAAATCATGCCACAAAGACAAGCATTGTATACCAAGAACATAGTGGTCGAATCTAGTACCAATTTAAAGAAGAAAGCCAGTACTAAATATAATTGGGAGAAATGCCAATTTATGTAAAGAAAGAAGCTAGAAAGCTGATGCTAAAAAAAATAACTATTCTAACAAGTTCATTTATTTAATTCATTTGATACTGGTAATTTGGAAATAGAATGACAGATAAAGGTCTCCAAATCTAGTAATGATAAAACCATATCCAATCATATAACACATACCTTGTTTAAAGTATAGAGGTTTGCATAGCAGTAATACACGTAGTATGAGTATGCAGGATTATATACATTAGTCCATTGATCTGGTGTAGGCATGTGTTTTGTGGGGCGCCTTTCGGGCTTACTTTCATCATCTACCAAATCCAACCCTACAACCTGAATTGCCAACAAGAAGCAGATGTCATGCCGAATATGCAAACTGAGGCACAACTAATCCAAACAAAATAATTGTAAATACCAAAAAAAAAAAAAAAAAAAAGAGTCATGCATAAAAGATACCAAACCTGTTTCAAGAAGACATGTAACTGAGGATGTGAATCTGGATCCACAGTAACCTCAAACAGAGGAATAAAGATGTTGTCAAGAATGTTCTGAAATGATGTAAAAATCCCCATCTCCTTGTAAATGTTGTAAAGTCGAGGGATCTGAAGCAAAAAAATAGAGAAAATGTCACACAATCTGGAGTAAGAAATATTGCCTGGCCAACATTCAACAATTTTCTTTTGTGGAGTTAGTGTCCTAATTTGCAAAGGTTCTAATCCACAACCAATAATGGACCCTTTTATATAGGTTCACAAGATATACCGCAAAAGAAGAGAGTGTGCAAGTAAAGAGATTGCAAAGAGAGATTACTAGCACCTGAATTAACCAAACAACATTCTCGCTGTACAGTTCATTGTTAATGATCCAACTAGCCAGTTGGTCCCACTCGCTTTGCTTCCTGCCATATATCGATATTCTGTATTCAGCCATCTGCAACAATCAAATTGACCATCAAAACAATGTAATATGGAGCATCATGATCCATATTATCAAAAGCAAACATTAGAATTCCATAATTTGGCTCATTGATTACATATAGCTCCTCAAAGAATGAAGTAAAACATAGTAAATTTATTAAAGAATATCCTCCATATAATGGTTTTACTCGAGTGTTCCGAGGTTCTCTCTCCAAGTCTGAAAAGCCAGAGCAGAATTATTCTCACGGATAAAATGTGTTTGTGCACAGAATAAGGAAGTACCTGATATTTGCTTGCAGCAAGATCAGAAAACACTTGCTTTGTCAGCTTACCAAGGAATCGACCTGCAGAGATACAATAGTCTGACTGAAATTTCACAATAAAAATTATCAGGAAGAAAAGACTTTCAGAGCAATAAATCAATAAAAAATGCAAAGAAATGGAATAATGTTTACAGTAAAAGAATCAGAATAGCACCTTATAATATGTAGTAGATTCAGCACCATTTCAGAATCTTAGTACATATTTCAAACAAACACTTCCCATAACAAATTCATAAAATTAATTGCTTGTTTTCAATGTAATCTTAGCACGTGTCCTCAAAATTGCAGAAGCATAAAGGACATACCTTGGATAAGATTATCCTGCTTGAGGAAAATCTCCCTGAGCCTACTTTGACCACAAGGATTATACTTAAGATTGAATTTATCAAAGCGATGAAAGGTGCTCTTGTCTGCATGAACATCAAGAAGGTCCACATTTAAATCATACCTGATCAAATGAAAGCAAAAATAAATTATGATTAGTGGCATAATCACTCCCTCCCTTTTTGCGAAAAAATGGGTAAAAAAAGTCAATACCCAGTTAAATCCAAGCTCTCAAAAACTTCTTTCAGGGTTAAATATGTCCCATCTCGAAATATTACAACCTGAACAAAGAAAGCATATAGTAAACACAAAACTTGTGGGCAAAAATATTTCTTCACATGCACCATTTTAACACACCTTTGGCATAAAGCAATAAGGATATTCGTACATCACATATGCAGTTATAGTTGGTCAACCAAACACATGAGGTTGTGTGCAACTTCCATATCAGAGAGACTATAAAAAAAGGGGCACAATTTGCAAGAAGAGTGGGCACAAGTACAACACACACATATTACATAGCACCTAAGGCCCCTTTACAATGAGGAATGGCCAAACCAGAGAGTGAATATGCATGAACTAGGATAGAACTCAGTTTTAAAAGAAGAACAGAAATTTTAGTTGTCATTAATATTACAAACTCAGAAAAGCATGCCAGCGGACATCAACAAGAACAAAAGATTAAGCATCAACAAAAGCATGTCATTAATATTACCTCATCTGGCTCCTTCCTCAACTTCGACTTTA